>NC_133662.1:242601210-242744334 GCF_037893015.1 Macrotis lagotis | reverse complement strand
GAAAAAGAATGGAAAAAATCTGTTTAGCAAAATTAACCCTAAATGAAAAAGAGTGGTTAGGGAGTAGGGGACTTGGGTTGGAATCTTGGGACTGAAATTTATATTCTCTATGTGTGACTTTGAGCAAGTTACCTCTCTCCTCTGAGTTTCCAGTTTCCTCATCTGTAAAATGGAGGAGTTGGACTCCATGTCCTGGAGGATTCATCTCAGTTCTGCATTTATGATTCAGTGAACCAGAGAAAATGCTTTTTAAATTCTTGACTCATCCCTGAGAAGATAACTTGGTGCTTACAAACACAGTACTTGATGGTGAGAAAAAAAAACCCCTCAATATTTTTATTTTTTATTCAATTGTTTCACTCAAGTCCAACTCTTTGTGACACCATTTGGGGTTCTTCTTGGCAAAGATACTGACATGATTTGCCATTCTCTTTTCTAGGTCATTTTATAGATGAGAAAACCAAAGCAGAATGAAGTGACTTGCCCAGGGTCACACAGCTAATAAATGTCTGAGGCCAGAGTCAATCTCAGGTAAATTAGTCCTCTGATTCTAGGTCCAGTGCCCTAGCCACTAGATCACCTAATTACTCATTTTATAGCACTCTTCAAAAGCATATTCATTTAAGTCATCTCATTTGTGAGTTATGACAACCCTATAAAGAGGATAGAGTTAGGACCTGGACTTAGGAAGACCTGAACTCAAATCTGCTCTCAGTCATTTGCTTACTAGATGTATGATCCTAGGCAAGTCGCTTAACCTCTGTCTGCCTCACTGTTCCTTAACTGTAAAATGGGGATAATTCTAGTACCTACCAGGTACCTCAATTTCCTCAGCTGTCAGATGGGGATAATAATCCTGCCTATTCTAGTTGCTGTGAAGAGCAAATGAGATAATGTTTGTAAAATGCTTAGTCCACTGTTTAGTACATAGTAGGTTCATAATAAATGTCTGCTAATTGATGGCTTGAGTCCCATTTTATGGATGAACAAACTTGAGGCATAGAGATACTTAAGTACCTAAGAAATCTGCCCTCCTGACTCCTACTCTAAAGTTTGCTCCTGTTTTTGAATTAGTGAATAGGTGACTTCCCTTAGTCACCTTTCATCTTTCTTTCTCCTTCCCTTCCCCTTGCCCCTTCTCCTCCTCCTTTTTATTTTCTTCTCCTTTCTTCTTCCCTTTCTTCCTGCTCCTCCTCTTCCTCTTCTTTCTTCTTCACACCCTCTCCTCTCTCTCTCTCTCTCTCTCTCTCTCTCTCTCTCTCTCTCTCTCTCTCTCTCTCTCTCTCTCTCTGTCTCTCCCCCATAAGAGGCCACTGCATTGTCTAGCAGGCCAATGAGAGCCAAAAAGATCTCATTCAAATCCTGCCTCTGGAATATAGTGACTGTGTGATCCTGGCCAGATCCCTCTGTTTCTCAGTGTTCAGTCTGGCCGGGCCTCTAAGATATCAGTTGCAGAGAAGGTGCTGACAGAAGGCTTCGCAGGGGGAGATTTTTTACCTGATAGTTTCCCATGTCATTGAAATCCTTGATCCAGGCTCTATTCCTAATAATAGCTGACTTTCATATGATAATAATAGCTAATATTTATAAAACACTTTAAGGTTTGCAAAATTCTGTACAAATATTTATTTATTGGGTCCTCACAACTGCTGTAGGAGGTAGGTGGTGTTGTTATCCCCATTTTACAGATGAGGAAGATGAAATCGAGGGATTAAGGGATTTGCTCAGGATTACAGTCACCTCTGAGGTGGAAACTGAACTCAGAATTTCCTAATATAGGCTCAGCATTCTATTCTCTGCACCACCAGCTGCCTCAAATATATTATCTGCCTTTGCATACATTATGTCACACAATTGTTGAATTGTGGACTATTTGTATTATTTCTTCATTTTGCAAATGGGGAAATGAGGCTGAGAGGAGTGAAGCACTTTGCCATGATCCCATAGCTCGTGTCAAAGGCAGGATTCAAATCCAGGTCTTTTCTGATCCCAATTTCAGTGGCCTATCCCATGTCATTTTAGATTGGCCATATGCTGGACACAAGATGGCAGAAACCCTTTAATTGTCAACCCCAAATCATAAGATTAAAATATTTGGATGTGTCTTGTACCTTCGAAATGACCTAGTCCAACACCTCACTTTTCAAATGAAAAAAATGAAGTCCAGAAAGGGGAAAGCACTGGATTTGATTTTGGAAGACCTGGGTTCACATCTTACTATGTTTTTTTTTTTACTTGGGCACATTACCTGGTCCTCAGTTTTCTTATCTGTAAAAATAAGTTATTTTCTAATCCTAAATCTAAGATCAGATGAAATGACTTGGCCAAGGTCACACAGTCAAAGGAGCATATTGGGATTTGAAAGTGTCCTTGGACTCTAGATCCGATGTCTTATCCACCATACAACCTACCTTCCAAAGACTCCCTCTCTGAAGTTTTTTTCATCCTTCCCAGTTACTGTGTTGCTGTGGAGTGGGAAAGGGAGAGGAGAGGGATGGGGGAAGAGTCTGACTGACAGCAGGGAAGGGGAGAGGAGCTACAAGATGGAGCCTGTGGGAAGATAGACAATTGCTGGGGTGTTAAAATGTGAAAGGCGGTGGGGGGGGGGGGCTGATGGATGAGCAGTTTTCTTTCCCCCAAGGTTCAGGCTTGTACTTTGATACTGTACAGTTCACACCGCCTGGGGAAGGAGCAATGGCTTCTGATCCCAGTTGAATTCCACTTATTAAGGACCTACTATATACAAATAATGGATTGTTTCCAACAATCGCTTACTAAGTCTCTTAAAAAAGTATTTGCTGAACTGTTTCTTCTTTTACAACATGACTGATATGGAAACAGGTTTTACATGATTGCACATATATAACCTATGTCAAATTGCTTATTGCCTGGGGGGGGAGGGAAGGGAGGGAGGAAGAAAATTTGGAACTCAAAATTTTATAAGAAATGAGTGTTGAAAATTGTCTTTACATTTAATTGGAAAAATTAAAATCAATTGATTTTTTTTTAACAAAAAGGTGTTTTAATTGAAAGGTTTTATGTTTACAAAGAGATGTTTTGTTAGTTTTAATTTATCCAGAGGTACTGGGGAGCCACAGATCTACCCATCTAATTGTCCTGATTCAACTGAGTTCAGTAAGCATTTATTAAGCACCATCTATATACAAAACCCTGTTTTCAATGCTATGAATACAAAAGGGGAAAAGAACAGTTTCTGTGCTCTAAGAGGCAGTAGAAGGGATAGAGAGCCAGGAAGACCTGGGTTCAAGTCCCACCTCTGACACATAGTAAGCACGATGTGACTGAGCACATTACTTAGTTCTGCAATGCTTTATGCAATTCTCTCTCTCTTTTTAAAATTTTTACAAGGCAATGGGTTTAAGTGACTTGACCTTGGTCACATAGCTAAGTAAATATTAAGTGTCTGAGTTTAGATTTGAACTCATGTCCTTCTGACTCCAGGGCCGGTGCTCTATGCACAGTGTCACCCAACTGCCCCTGTAATTCTCTAAAGATCTGACTTGCCAAGAAGATGCTATGAGTATTGATAGAAGGAGTTTTCTCATCTGGGAGTTCCCTTTAATAAATGAAATCATCTCAACTCCATCTGTGTTTATTGGTAGATCAATCAATAAGCATCTATTAGACACTCCCTGGTTAGCAAGCACAATGCCAGGTGTTGGTTCAGGAGTAAAAGGGACGTGGGGATTGCCCTTCTAGAAGCAAGAATCAGACCTTCTTCTGATCAGAGGAAAATGTCCGCCAGGCTCCCCCACTCGTAAAAGATTTGAGGGAAGGTCTTCAGCATGTTAAGTGAACCATTCTATGGAGGATTTGGAATGTTTGGTGAGGACTAAGGACGAATGGGGTGCAACTGATGCTGGAGGGAATGCCAACCTCAAGGAAATCATAGAATCATTGTTGGATTGTGGGCATGGTATTGGTCACTGAGATCCAATGAAGACAAATGATATGGTTCTTACCCACCAAAGTTTGCTTTTTAACAAAGATAATGTAACAGTGGAAAGAACGGTGGATTTGGAGTCAAGGACTAGCCCTACCTCCTGCTACCTTCATATCAAAGAGCCTCAGTTTCCTCAACTGTAAAAGAGGGGTTTGAATAGAAAGGTGATTGCTGAGGCTCCTTCCAGCTCTCATCAGGTTTATGATTCTACGACCTGTGATTAAATTCCATCTTGGAAAAGTAAGTCACTTGATTTCTCTGGTTCTCAGTTTCCTTATCTGTAAAATGAGGCATTTGGGCTAGATGTTCTTGGACCTGATCCATCCAGACTAGCAGGACAGGGGAGAGGATTCAATATGCAAAGCAATAAACAAACACAAAGAGGGGGGAGAGATGGATGAGAGAGAGAGAGAGAGAGAGAGAGAGAGAGAGAGAGAGAGAGAGAGAGAGAGAGAGAGGGGAGAGAGAGAGGAAGAGAGAGAGAGAGAGAGAGAGAGAGGGAGGAAGAGAGGGAGGGAGAGAGAGAGGTAGAGAGAGAGAGAGGAAGAGAGCGGGGAGAGAGAGAGAGAGAGAGAGGAGAGAGAGGGAGGAGAGAGAGAGAGGAAGAGAGGGAGGGAGAGAGAGAGGTAGAGAGAGAGAGAGGAAGAGAGCGGGGAGAGAGAGAGAGAGAGAGAGAGAGAGAGGGAGAGAGAGAGAGAGAGAGAGAGGGAGGGAGAGAGAGAGGAAGAGAGGGAGGGAGAGAGAGGGGTAGAGAGAGAGAGAGGAAGAGAGAGAGAGGAAGAGAGGGAGGGAGAGAGAGAGAGAGGGAGAGAGAGAGGGAGATAGAGAGAGGGAGAGAGAGAGAGGTAGAGAGAGAGGAAGAGAGGGAGGGAGAGAGAGAGGGAGATAGAGAGAGGGAGAGAGAGAGAGGGAGATAAAGAGAGGGAGAGAGAGACAGAGAGAGAGAGAAGGAAAGGAAGAAAGGAAGAAAAGGAAGGGAAGGAAGAAGGGAAGGGAAAAAAGGGAAGGAAGGAGGGAGGGAAAGAAGGAAGGAGGGAAAGAAGGGAGGAAGGAAGAAGGAAAGGAAGGAAGGAGGGAAGGAAGAAAAAGGGAAGGAAGGAGGGAGGGAAAGAAGGAAGGAGGGAAGGAAGGAAGGAAGGAAGGGAGGAAGGAAGGGAGGAAGGAAGGGAGGAAGGAAGGAAGGGAGGAAGGAAGGAAGGAAGGAAGGAAGGAAGGAAGGAAGGAAGGAAGGAAGGAAGGAAGACTAGCTATTGGGAGAATCAGAGCAGGCTTCTTAGAGGAAATGGCCCCTGAGCTCAACCTGGAAGAAAGTGAAGGGCTCCCAGGGTAGTTATGAAGAGGGAAGGCTTTCTAGGACACTCATCCCAGTTTACAAGAAAGAAAGAAAGGAGGCAGGAGATAGAATACAGAGTTCGAGGCAGTGGTTTGGGAGGCCCATAAAGCATGTTTGGGGGACAGTCACTGGGATTAGGACCTACAATTCCTACAAATCCTCCCAGATGAAGAAAATGTTTTCATTAGTTCAGTTCCTCCTCTGTAAATGAAAGTCTTAGAGAGTTCTATGAAGCACAGAGAGGTTAGGCGACTTACTCAAGGTTGTGCAGCCGGTTTATCAGATGCGAGACAAATCCCAATTTCCCAGCTTTGAGGTCAGCCCTTCCTCCTTTACACCAGGCTGGCTTGGAGGAGTGGTGTGAAATAAAGCTGGACAGGCAGGTGGAAGTCGGACTCTGGAGGGACTTAAATGGGAGGCTGATAGGTTTGTATCTTGTCCCAGAGGCAAGAGAGATGCTCTGAAGGTTTTTATTTAGAGCAGCTGGTTACCCTACTGTTACCATATCCTTAGAAGGTTATTTCAGCAGCTGCATGAAGGATGGATTAGAGATTGGGAGGCGGGGTGGAAGCTAAAGAGCAAGGAGAACAGCCTGGGAAGAATTGGTGTGGTAGTTGAGTAGGGAGGACTATGACAGTGGTAATGATGGTAACAATTACTCAGATTTCTAAAAATGCGTTAAGATGTTTGAAATGCTTTTCCCACTATCACCCTGTGAAGTCCTGTTGAAAATGTTATCACCACCATTTTGCAGATGAGAAAATGGAAACTGAAAAAATTAAATGACTGCCCAAGGGCACTAGGAAGTATCAGAGACAAATCCAAATCTAAAGGACGGACAGGAAATACAAGGTGAGGAAAATGGAAGAGTCACGGTCAACTTCAAGGTTATAAAGGTGGCCCATCAGGAGGATGGTGGGGACTTGATGGGCTTAGAGATATTTGCAGGAGAGATGGATTTGAGGGAAGGTGATGGGGGGAGGGAAAGGGAACAAGTTCATAATCTGGTCCCTCTACCAGATGAACCAAGACGTTTGAATTGCTGTTGTTTTGAGATCAGGGCTCCCTCCCTTGCAAAGGCTGGAAGAGAAGGGACCACTCAGGAGCTGACTCCAGTTCTGATCCCTCCAGGATAGGCAAGATAGGGAGACCTGATCTCAAAGCACACTTAGGTATTCTTAGGCAGCTTACTGCTCCGTCCCATTGCTCTTCCCACTCCCAGGGCTTCACCCTATCTGATGGCATTACCCCTCCTCAGCTTTAGCCCCACCACAGCTCAGAACTCTCAATCCATCAGCCTTAGTCTTCCCAGCTCAGGGGGCCTGCCAGTGCTGCTCTGCCCACATTCCTGAGTCTCCCTGGTGAGGTGTCTTCATTCACCAGAACCCTCAGCTCCAGCTTGGATCTCTCCAGCTCTGCACAACCCACAGAGCCTCTGTTTTGCGGTGTTAGGCCTTGACAGCATCCTTTAAATAAACAGGACACATTCCACTCAGCCCTGAAGCAACTTGACCTTAAGGAAGGACTGGAAGGAGTTTAATGGAAGCAGTCAAAAGCTAACTCACAGATAATAGACAAGCCTGGGACCTTGAAATTCACAGAAAGAATCAAGATATGTGGATGTGTTTTGTTAAGTGGGAGAAAAATACCAACAGCTTTCATTGGTGGAGACTATGATAAAGCACCACGTTGGCAAGAAATGTGTTCATCAAAAGTGCTTTGGAAAATAGAGAAAGCAAGGGAGAATGGGGAGGAGTGGGAGTCCAAGTTTGGAAAGGAGTTCAGTGTCATCCTAGGAGGCTGGGCTTGGAAGAACCTCAGAGGTCATCAAATACATCTCATACCAGAGTAAGAATTCCACCGAGAACATTCCAACAGGGGATTATCCAGTCTCTCTTTGGACATTCCAGTGATGGGCAACTCACTACTTCCACACTGGACAGCCTCAAGGGCTAGTAGATTCTGATGACTTTACAAGTAAATTCTTCCTAAGGTTGAGTCCTGTAACTTGAATCTGAGATATTAGCAGGGGCAGGGAATCTCCCACCTGAGGACTGCATAGAGTCTGGCATTGCCAAGGCAACCCACGGGGAGGGGGGCTAGAAATTCAATAAATCTGAGGACTTTTAAGGTATGAATTAGTTAAATGTCTGACCAAATATTGTCCATGATATTGTAAATATCCAAATGGCCCTTGGTAAGAAACAAAGGCTCCCCACCTCTCTGGACAAAGGGCTTTAGAGGTCAGCTAGAAGGAGGCATTGTGATCTAATGGGAAGAGCATTGGCATTGGAGTGGAGGATTTGGGTTCCAATCTCACCTCTGCCCCACCCGCAGTTCACTTTACATTTGGCCAGTGTCCTTGTGCACAAATTGGGGAAGGGTGACTTCTGAGGGTCCCTTCTCACAATCTAGGAGTCTGTTGCCAGATCCAGTTTTCTTTACAGGTTTGTGACTTGTGAGCCAATTAGAACCTCTCTGGGCATATCTGCTTTTCTGCTGAAAGAGGGGATTGGATGAAATATCTTGGGAGACCCTTTCTAGCTTCAGAACCATGATCCCACAAACTCCTTCATTTTCCAGAAGAGGAAACTAGAGCCTGTGGATGTTGTGACTTACCCATGGATAAGCTGGGATTTGAACCTTGGTCCTCTCCAGCACTGTTTCCACCCAACTTGGTGCTAATTCTGCACTCTAGGGCCAATAAGGGCAAATTGAGTTCTCCTTTTATATGATAGTCCTTAAAATATTTGAAAACAGCTGTCATGGTTTTCCTTAAGCAGGGACAAGGTGGTAAAATGTTTAACAACTGGCTCTCTATTTTTTAAATTTTTTTATTTAAGGCAATTTAAGATTTGCCCAAGGTCATACAGCTAGGTAATTAAGTGTCTGAGGCTGGATTTGAACTTAGGTCCTCCCGACTCCAGGGCTGGTGTTCTATCCACTGTGGCACCTAGATGCCCCATGGCTCTCTCTCTTTTTTTTTTTAAGATTTATTTATTTTGAGTTTTACAAATTTCCTCCCAATCTTCCCCCCCACCCCAGAAGGCAATCTGTTAGTCTTTACATTGTTTCCATGGTATACACTGATCTCAGTTGAATGTGGAAAGAAATCATACCATTAAGGAAGAAAAATAAAGTATAAGAGATAGCAGAATTACATAATAAGGTAACATTTTTTTCCTAAATTAAAGGTAATAGTCTTTGGTCTTTGTTCAAATTCCATGAGTCTTTCTTTGGATACAGATGGTATACTCTATTGCAGACAGCCCAAAATTGTCCCTGGTTGTTGCACTGATGGAATGAGCAAGTCCATCAAAGTTGACCATCACCCCCATGTTGCTGTTAGGGTATACAGTGTTTTTCTGGTTCTGCTCGTCTCACTCAGCATCAGTTCATGCAAATCCCTCCAGGCTTCCCTGAAATCCTGTCCCTCCTGGTTTCTAATAGAACAATAGTGTTTTATGACATACATATACCACAGTTTGTTAAGCCATTCCCCAATTGAAGGACATTCATTTAATTTCTAATTCTTTGCCACCACAAACAGGGCTACTATAAGTATTTTTGTACAAGTGATGTTTTTACCCTTTTTCATCATCTCTTCAGGGTATAGACCCAGTAGTGGTATAGCTGGATCAAAGGGTATGCTCATTTTTGTTGCCCTTTGGGCGTAATTTCAAATTTCTCTCCAGAAAGGTTGGATGAGTTCACAGCTCCACCAACAATGCATCAGTGTCCCAGATTTCCCACAACTCTTCCAACATGGATCGTTATCTTTTCTGGTTATATTGGTGGTACCTCAGAGAAGCTTTAATTTGCATTTCTCTAATAAGTAATGATTTAATTTTTCATATGACTATGGATTGCTTTGATTTCCTCTTCTGTAAATTGCATGGCTCAGCTCTCTGTTTAAAAAATGTACTCTGACACAAAATATTTAAAATTAATTAAAATTTTATTTCAATATATTGCCAATTTTTTAAATTAAAAAAATTTTAAATGTGCCTCACAAATTTCCAAGGCATCCTTGTATCGGGGCCATGCTACTCTCAATAGCATTCTGATATACTTTTTCATTTACTGTCTGTTAATATTTTTCTTTACCACTTTTCTAGATAACCAGCAAAATAACTCAAACCCTGATTTGTAACATTTGCCATTTTTTGTAACATTTTTTTTTTTTTGCAAGGCAATGGGGTTAGGTGATTTGCCCAAGATCACCTAACTAGGTAATTGTCTGAGGCTAGATTTGAACTCAGGCCCTCTTGACTCCAGGACTGGTGCTCTATCCACTGTACCACCTCGCTGCCCCTATTTGTCAGATTGCTGATACTAAAATTTGAACTAGTTCTGATGCCCTCTCTACCCATTCTGAGCCTTTTTTCTCCAGACTAAATATTCCCAGTTCCTTTAATTAATTCACCATCCTGATCTCAGTTCCCCTCTAGCTGTGCTGTCTTCCATCAAAGTCTTTCCTTAAAGAAGGTACCTCAGGCCCTAAGTCCATGTGAGCTGTCCAAGGTAGAGCACAGTATGTATCAATACTTCCCTTGTCCTTGATAATGGTTCTAATAGTTTAAAATCATGTTAATTTTTCTTTGTTTGGGGGGGAGGGAGTTGCTACTTGGTTGCTTTGTGTTATTTGCCATCCACCAAAACCCCCAAGTCTTCCCCCCAACCAAGTTATTTAGCCATGACTCCATGAGATCCTGTCCACCAAGTATTTCACAAACCTTCACATCTCAAAGCATCAGTTATTCTGACTGATGCTCTGTAACATCTCATTCTTCTCATCTTCGGAGCTCAGGTAGAAACAGTCCCAGAAGAGTCTGCTATTCTGCTACCATCTTATTCTTTTGTGTTCTGTGTTCTGCAGACTATTCACAGGGGGATGGAATCATTATCTCATTCTCATTTTCAATGGAGTGATTATTATCTCCCCAATCGTGTGCTTAGCCAGTGGATTTTTCAAGGTCCAAATGTAGGACCTTCCATTTATCTCTATTAAAAATCACCTTATCAGATTGAAACCATTCTATCAAGATCCTTTTGGAACCTTTTTTTTTTTTATCTTTTCAGAGGAAAAGCCCTGTGAGCCCATATTGGGGAACATTTTAGCATCAAAGAGATTGTCCAGTTCTGAGATCTTGAAACTCAGCTCTTGACCTTATTTGCCCATGGACTAATTTTGACTAATCACCCCCCTCCTGTCTCTGCTAATGTTCTAGATTTTGTAATCATGCCTCAGCTGTGGTCTCACACGGAAATTTCTTTCAGCACCTGGGGCCTTCTCATCTTGGAACAACCCTCTGCTATGTTGACTCTCTTCTTACTAATGGGTTCCTTCCTGGGGTCTCCATAGGGAGGCAAGTCCTAAACTGCTCAACCTCCTTTCCCCTCCTGGTTCTGTTTTTGAGTTTTTAAACTTGAATACCATGTACCCTTATGTTCAGGCACCTTCCTTTCATCCCTCATCCTCACCCCTTCCCTATTTGTTCCCTTTTTATCCTGTTCCCCCTTTTGTTTTTAAACTCCTTGAAGGACTGTCTTTTTTGTTTATATTTGTATTCTCACCATTTAGCACAGTGCAGTCATTTCAGTCATGTCTAACTCCATCTGGGGTTTTCTTGGCAAAGATACTGGACTGACTGATTTGCCATTTCTTTCTCCAGCTCATCTGACAGATGAGGAAACTGAGGCAAACAGGGCAACACGACCTGCCCAGCGTCACAGCTAATAATTGTCTGTAGTGGGACTGAATTTGGGAAGATGAGTCTTCCTCACTTCAGGTGCACTATGGTATCCTCCAGCTGTTCTTGGTGAGAAGATGCAGGTCCAGGAAACCACGAGACTCGTTCAAACTCACATGAGTGAATGCCCGAGCTGCGGAGCAGAAACCAGCTGGTTTGTTACTGATCCTACTAAGTGATGCTGCATTTGGTCAGGAAGTCCTGGGTTCAAATTCCATCTCTGGCATTTACGAGGGGAATGAACCTTTCCCTTTCAGGGCCTCAGTTTCCCCAACTGTTCGATGAGGGAGCTGGACTCAACGGCCTCTAATGTTCACTTCAAGCTTTACATCTATGTTTCTATGTCTACATCAATATAAACTCTGGCCAGTTAAAAGTTGAATCTGTACTTAGAGGATTTGTGTTTGAATCCTGACAGTCTGTGACTGACCAATTTATTGAACCTTTTGGGGCTTCAGTTTCCTCATCCACAAAATGAGAAGTTCCTGAGGCTTCTTTGAACTCAACATTTGGAATCTTATGATCTGTTAGCAGGGTGGGCATGCATTCAAACCAGGGGTCTTTAACCTGTGATTTTTTTTTTTTTTTTTGGCAAGGCAATGGGGTTAAGTGACTTGCCCAAAGTCATACAACTAGGTAATTAAGTGTCTGAGACCAGATTTGAACTCAGGTACTCCTGACTCCAGGGTTGGTGTTCTATCCACTGTACCACCCAGCTGTCCCCTGTGATCTCATCTTAAAAAAATATTTTGATAACTATTTTATGAATTTAAAAACTTGATTTTGAGAAAGGGTTCTCTAGACTTCCCCAGACTGTCTGCCCGAGGGGTCCAAGAGACAGAAAAGATTTAAGAACCCCTAATTTAAGCACAGGACACCCGGCAGCAGCTGCCACATCTGTTGTACAACTCAGGGAAATAAACTTTCTCCTTTTATAGAGACACCAAGTGGCTTGATGCAAATTCTAATTTTTTTTTTATTGTTTTTCTCCTGAAAGATATCTCATCACAGTGAAACAGCAGGTTTCTGTCCCCAGATCCATTGTTCCAACAAGAGGAGGAAAGCTCAGGATTACCAAGGCCAGCCTGTAGGTTGGGGGGCGGTCCTTGAACCCAGTACTCAGAGGGGACAAGAGGAAACTGACAGTGTGCTGACGTTAATTCAAACAAAGAAGGGGAAAAAACCCAAAACCACCCACCCCAAAGGTATCTCACTGGGGTGGATTTTTCCAAAAGAGTTGGACAGCCCCTGTGAATCTGGCATTTTCCATGCCAAACTGAATCTTCTGAAGAAAATGAACCGATGGCTTCTGGGACCCACGTGTCTTGGCAAGAGAATAAGCCCAAGGCTGGCTATTGAGGCTGCTGCTATTCATTTCTGAGCACTGCCAGATACCCAGTGGTTGTCTTTGACTCTGGCTGAAGTGAGACTAATCAGGAAACTCGATGCAGGAAAGGGGAGCTGAGGAATTTTAATCAACCTGACCAAGGGTGGGGAGGGAGTTTCAAAGAGAGCTGCCACTGGCAGCCCAGAGAGTGGGGGTGGGGGAGCAGCCTCTAGCCTCTTAATAAAGGCAAAAGCTGGTGAATCTCCAGTCTCACCTGGACCCTCTCCTCATTCTTTGGACCAAGTTCATCAACTCTGTCACTAGCACTCAGAGGTGTTTTCTTTACCCTAGAGAGGCAGGTGCTACCCTCGGCCCATCTCCAAAATCAGTGGGTGGGCAGACCCCCCACCCCCACCTCCTCATTGAGCTGGTTTGAAAGCATCATTCTAGGCAGGGAGTTTGAGGGCTCATTCAGAGGTAGGAGGGGGAGAGCTGAATAAAATGAATATAAAGAGACAGATTGAATCTTCAGGCAGAGCTCCCTTCCCGAGTAGCATAGAGACGGGACAGTGTAGGCAGAGGTCTGGCTACAGTCTAGCTTCATCCTATTCCTATGAAGCCCCAGAAGACCCAGCACCAACATCTGGACAGGGGCCCTTCACTCAAAGGGTAGTCCAGTTCCCAGTGACCGAGAGGAAAGAGGGCAGCTGGGTCCACTTTCCTCTTCCTGCTGTCCATTCTCAGAATCAGCTCAGTTTCCTTGGGGATGGACAGTAGCTGTCAAAAGTGGGTACAGGACTGCCCCTGTGCCCATCATACGGAGGACTGCTGGGGTCTGTGAGGGCTGTAGGAAAGGTGGATCCTGTTCCAGCTTGGAACAAATCCTCAAGGCAGCTTGGTAAACAAAAAGTTCACAGGCCCTAAAGGACCTGGAACACTGCTGTGTGTGTGTGTGTGTGTGTGTGTGTGTGTGTGTGTGTTCCACAGAAAAGTCCAGTTTGTATGGGTCCATGACAAAAGCCGAGACAGGCTCCTTTGTCAGCATCAGCAACGAGGACTCATCCATGTGTGCCTCTTGCCTGTGGGAACAAGAAAAATGACAAAAAAGGGAAAGGTCCATAGATAAAGATGGCCATAAACTCCTCCCTGCCATGCAGGTGTTGCACCAGGAGGGCAAAATTGTCCTAGCTAAACCTAAATTCAAAATCTGACTCTGCCGTCTCACCATCTCATCAGCAAAATGAGGGGGTTTGATGGGGGTGTAGTGGGTTGACTTGAATTCTAATCTTGCTTCAGATTTCATTGACTAGCCAAGAGAGCCTCTGCAAAGTCTTCATATTTGTGGGCCTCAGTTTCCTCATCTGTAAAATGGTGGAGGGTTGGACTTGATCTCAGAGGTGCCTTCCAGCCCTAGAAACCTGCGGGTCCACAGGCTTGACGGATGCAGTCAAGTGCCTTCAACCTTGACTGTCCTGCGGCGGGGGAGTTTTGGCTGAACCCCACATGCAAGGATAGGAACAGAATTGTTCCTAGAAGTAACCATCCCCCGCTGCAGAAATGAACCTGTCAGAGCTCAGGAAGAGTTCGACGAAGCCTCGTCCACAAAGAGCTCCTGGATTTCTGAAAAAGGAGTCTTTTTAATTATTATTTTTAGCCTTCAATGAAAAAAAAAAGAAAAAAATGGGCATTGGGTGGTGGAAGTGTTTCTGAGAGAATATTCTCCCTCTACTGTCAGACCTATTGCTGCCTTGCAATTTTACCTGCAGGGACAAGGGATCCCCCAGGAAACCTCAAGGAAAGGAGCTCCCCTTGAATTTTCAGATCTTTGGCATCCAAGAAGAGAGGAGCTGGGAAGTCACCCGGTTAATAATGTCCTCCCAGTCAGTCAAAGTGGCCCTGTTTGGGGACAATTCAGTGTAAGGATGCCTTAGGGACTTGGGGAAACCTGGATTCTGGAAATGCCCAAATCAAATCCCAGATCAACTATTACCACCTGTCTGGCCTCTCTGGGCCTCAGTTTCCCCACCTGCAAAATGAGGGGATTGGACTAGAGATGGCCACCATGATACCTTCTAGTTCTAAATCTATGCTACTGTGATTTCTGACCTGCTTACTTTTCCCTTGAACAGTTTTGCCTCTCATTTCCCACTTCCTTGCCTTTGCCCTGACAGTGACCCATGCCTTCTCTCCTCTTCATTCTATGGGAAACCTTTCCTCATCCCTCCAGGTATATGTGCTAGATCCCTCCCAAGTAAATAACACCTCTCTGGGCCTCAGTTTCTCCATCTCTAATCAAAGGGTTGGACTAGATGAATTTGAAGATACCTTCTAGCTCTAAATATAGGCTCCAATGATCAATTAATTAATTACAAATATTGATTAATCCCTATTCTAAGCACCGGGAGTAAAAGCTACCTTTTGCCTTTCTTTGCATCCCCTTTTCAGCACAGGTCCTGGAAGACAACAGGAGTTTAATAAACGCTTATTGATGTGATACAAAGTAAGTTTAGGGGATAAGCATTTAAATAGCACCTACTGTGGCCCAGGTCCTGTGCTTATTATTACCTCCTCCAATTCTCACAACAACCCTTTGAGGCAGGTTCTTTTTTTAATAGCCTCATTTTACAGTTAAGGAAACTGAGGCAAACAGAAGTTGACTTGCTCAAGGTCACAAATCTAGTAAGTGCCTGAGACTGGATGGGAACCTCAGCTCTTCCCAACTCCAGGCCCAGCACTTTACTCATCCTGTTGTCCATTTGAGAAGGAAACAAGTCTTACTCTCAAGGAACTGACCTTCTGGAAAGTTTGCATGAGGGTCCTGTCTCCTATATTCCTGAGAAGACTGGGTCCATCTGACCTGAGGTCCCTCTGCTTCCATTCTCTCTAATTCAGACCCATGTTGATCCCCATTCTTTCCTCTTCTTTAGTCTCAGGGGATGAGATCACTATTTTGTTGGAGCCACAGGGTCCATCTCCTCCCAGCAGTGGCCAGCTGGGTCCTTAGTAGTCAGTGACTGTTGGGGGTCTCCAAATGCCCTGTGGGGACTACCTTCAGATTTCTAGGGATAGCTCCAAAGAGGGTGTTGGGGTACATACAGTAGGGGGCTGATAAATACTTTTTACAGTTCACATAAAAGGAAAGGGCTAAATGATGGTTTTTAAGGTCCCTTATCCCTTTCAATTCTAGCCCTGTTGTTTAGGAGTCCTTTATGTAAAATGGGAATAAAAATAGTACCATCTCTGGATCAAATGAGATAATAATTGTTAAGGGCTTAGTATAGGGCCTAGCACAGAGTATATAGATTTATATCTGATAGCTATTATATATAACATATATATATATATATATATATATATATATATATATATATATATATATATATATATATATACTTGCCCAAGGCCACACAGCTAGGTAATTATGAAGTGTGTGAGGTCTGATTTGAACTCAGGTCCTCCTGACTCCAGGGCCAGTGCTCTATCCACTGCACCACCTAGCTGTCACTATTATTATATTTGGTGAGGATCACATGAGATAACATCTGAAGTATGTTGTAATCTTTAAAGTAATATATATATATATATCAGTAATAATATATGATATATAATATATGATATATAATATATGATTATATATAATATAATATAATATATCAGTATATAATAATATATCAGTAATGATCAAGTGTTATTATTGCTGGCTAATCAATAGCAATGTGTTAATGATTACCAATTAGCCATCAATAATCAATTAGATTTGAAGGAATATTTCCTAATTAAGAATAGCTATGACAGTTACCACCAAAATAATATAATATAGTCTCCCCAACCAAGGGTTGTCATTTCCCTCACAAGTCACTTGTGAAGAGCGGGCTCCTTCTGAGAGTTAGCACAAACACGTCAGGGGTAAAGGGCTAACTCATAGCTTGGTCATCAGGAGTCCCTTTTTTTCCCCACTGTAGAGTCCTTATAAAGTTTCTTTTGATTCTTTGAGGGTCTCCAAGGATTAGAAAGCCTTCCCCTACAACTCATCTCTTCCCTGAAGGGTCATCCTTCCTGGGAAGCTGCCTTCCCTTGGCAGGGTCTCATTTGTTCTCTGTGTGTCTCTCAGCCCCCGGTTCTGGGGATGGACCCTCCAAGGATTCCGGCCTTTGGATGTTCATAAGGTTCTGAACTGGCTCTGGATACTCAGCCGGCAGGTTTCTCTCTCTTCCAACTATCAGTCCAATCTGCCTTGTAGCTATGTCAGGGAAACTCAGGAGTTTAGAAGAGTCCTCCCTACTAGGCTAAATTACTAGGAGGATCCACTTTGACCAATTACAAGATATTATCTATACTCTCTCCACTAGACTCTTCCTGCCCCTCATTCTTTCAGATTTGTTAAGGATTTATTCACACCTAGCTTACTTTTGATTGACTGGCTGATTGAAGAGCTGTCTGGACTTTCTATGATGAATTAAAGCCCGCGAACTAAACATAAGCAAGACTCTTTCTGAATTTGTTGTGAACTAACCATGAGCAAGACTCTGTGTTATTTGTCATTTCTCCCAATTAGAATCAGAATTCCTTGAGAGCATCGACTTATATTTTGGCATCCTCAGCACCTAGGGTAATGCCCAATAATGTACAGAGGAGACTGCTTTTTCCGTTTCATGTAAAATGAAAAGTTTAAACTTGATGAATCCTAAATAAGAAGATTCCTACTTTCAACTGATGATCAGATCAGTCATATCAACCCACCAGCATTTATTAATGTTTGATGCTCTGATCCACTGTGCTAGGGACTGGGGTTCCAAGCTCAAAGGATGGGCTTGGAACCAGGAAGACTCATCTTCATGGCTTCAAATTTGATCTCAGACACTCACTGGTTTTGTGATCCTGGGCAAGTCACTTAACCTTGTTTGCCTCAGTTTCCTCATCTGTAAAATGAGCTGGAGAAGGCAATGGGAAATCACTCTAGTATCTTTTTTTTAAGTCCTAAATGGAGTCACTAAGAGTCTGATATGACTGAAATAATTCAACAAGAACAATAAAATTATATAAAAAATAAATACAGGGTATCCCAATAACCTTAGCATTGATTTAAGTTTTTAGTAGCTTAAAACAATGTTAGGTTTTTGGGGTTTTTTGCAAGGCAAATGGGGTTAAGTGGCTTGCCCAAGGCCACACAGCTAGGTAATTATTAAGTGTTTGAGACCGGATTTGAACCCAGGTACTCCTGACTCCAGGGAGTCCAGGGCTGGTGCTTTATCCACTGCACCACCTAGCCGCCCCAGCTTAAAACAATGTTGAGAAGCCTTGTATGAGGAGAAAAAATATAAAAAAAAATACAGTGTGGTTAATAGAGGTAATTTGGGAGGGAGAGTTATGACAGTTGGAGGGGATCAGGAAAGGCTTCAAGTCAATGGAGATGCTTGAGCCATACCTTGAAGGCAGAGAGAGATTCTGGGAGGTAGTCCAGACATGGGGACACAGCCAGTTAGGTTGGGGGTAAGGTAATGGGAGCTGGCATGTTGTGCATGCAGAACAGAGAGAAGGCCATTTTGGCTGTAGAATGCAGGAAGGAGATATTGTATAACAAGGCTGAAAAGACAGGTTGGAGTCAGGTTGTGCAGGGCTTTAAAAGTCTAATTAGCCAAATGCCCCTTCCCTCTCCATTCATTCTAATCTGGAACAATGTGGATTTAGGGGATGATGGGGAAATGGTCTGCTGGAAAGCAGTGGGGTCTGAAGAGCTGGTGGCAAAGTTCAGCTGTCAGGAAGTCAGGGAGACCCTGAGCTGGGTCAGGGAGATGCCCCAGAGGGGAGAGAAGAGTTTTTCACTTACTGGGAGCCTTGTGACTGTCGCTGTCAGAGCCATCCCCCTGCCAGTCTCCAGGGCCACTCTCTGGACCACTTTGGACTCCCCCAGCCTCACTGCTGAAGCTGGTCCCACTCTCCAAGGGGTGGCTAGAAGGCAGAGCCTGGTCCTGGGCTGCTCTGGGAAGATCACTGCTGCCACCTAGAAGATATCAGACAGTGGACTAGGGTATCTGGGGCACCTGCCTCTTTTGGATTTTAACTTGCTCCTCTACTCCCTTCTGGGGGTTGTGCCAACAGCATTAAGCACTCACTATATATTAGGAATTATGCTAAATACAAGAGATACAAAGAAATAGCAAACATTGTCCTTGTTTTCAGGCAGCTTACACTCTAACAAAGGAGGCAACTGGTCCATGAAGATGTATACATAAGATAAGTTAACCCAAGAGGGTTAAGACATTAACAACTGTTGGGAGGGAGTGGGCACAAGGAACCTCTTGGAGAGTGACATGCAATCCCTTCCAGTCTTAATCTTCAGAGAACTGAGCCCGAGGGCTTGGGGACTTCTAAGGGACCTTCCACTTCTTGAGTTTTGACCCATATAGGTCCCTATATGTGCCCCCATTGGAATCTGCCCTACCTCTCTGGAGGAACATGATGGTCAAAGATAGATCCATCCTTAATATTTACCATGGGGTCGGGCTCCATTAGGACTCAGATGGATAGGCCCATCTCTAATGAACTCAAAATGAGAAATCTGACTGCATCATAGAGTTCAGATGCCAAGGAGTTCAAGTCCTGTTTTTGGAGGGCGTGGACTCAAGATGGCAGAGATAGTTAAAGCAGTTTTGCCGAGCTCATTCTGCACAGTTTAGAAAACTCACCAGACTAAATTCTGACTGGGAAATTGAAGAAAAAGTCAAAAGTCACATTGAGTCATTTTTCTAGCCTAGGGAAGCTCAGGGAGACAGAGAGGTGTGTGAACACCAGAGAAGGGGCAGCCAATAGAGGGCTGAGACCAAGTGCTTAGGCAGGTCACTTCTCACTGATGAGCCTCAGTTTCCTTCTCTGTAAAACAAAGAAGGCCTCTAAGGTCCAAGTTAGCTCTAGAACAAGGGTCTAATATAACCCCTTCTTATACTCACTCTGCCTCCCTTTAGAAGGGTTATAATGAGCAAATGAAGAAGTGTGCATTTTTTTTGAAACTCTCAAGTTCCAAAAGAAATGTCTCCTTCAGGTGGTTGTCTCAGCTGAAGCCCAGCAGAGGATGTCGCCTTTCAGTGACTGCCCTAGGCCGATCTCCTAGGAGGGAGGGAGCATTCTTTCAGAGGGATGAGTTCCCCATCACTGAAAGTCCTCAAGGACGGGATGAGTGACCCCTTGCCTGCGATATTGCAGAGACTGGTCTGGAACAGTTCAGATTGGAGTGGATGGCCTCTGGGGTCCCTTTCAGGTCTGATTGTACAAATCAGCCCCTAACACTTTGAGCTAGCTTTCTCCTCCTCCCCTCAGTTAATGAGGGGTGAATATCCACTTAAATGCCCCCCAGAGAGTAGTTCAGACACTCTGCTTCGGTCTGCTCTGGTCAGCCTAGGCCTGCCCCTTCCAGCCTCTCGGTGGGGCAGGACTGGCCTGGCAACTCATCCCCCTTACCTGATTCTTTTTGCCATTTGCTATCTTTGAAGCTCTTGGCCCCGGCATCTTCTAGGCTGGAAGAGCTCAAGGTTGAGTCACTGTCGCTATCACTGGAAACCACTGGAAGAGACAAACACAGCCGGAGTGTGTTTATTCTTGCTCTCATTGGGTTTGCACCAGGCTGAGCAGGCCAGCTTCCATACTGGCCGTACATCTGAAAAGGAAGGGCTTCTTCACGGGGGAAGGGTGAGTAGTTACTCTTGACATCCCTAGGGAACAGAGCAAGAGGCAAAGGTCAGCTCCAATTAGAGGCTGGAGGGATTGTGATCGTAAGGAAGGAAAAACATCCTCAGTGTCAAAGGGATAATAGGCCAGGTAGGTGAGGGAGGGAGGGAGGTTGTGAAGGCTTTGTCTCTGGGGACCTTCTGGGAGCAGCCCTGGTTAGAAGCATTTGCTGATGTCAGTCACTGTGACACCCCATCACATCCTGCCCTACATGATTCCTTAGCGACATTCCTTGCCGCCAGGCCTGTCTCCCCAACTCAATGATATCACTGGATATTTGTAAAAGGCCTACAGGTTGCAAAGTGTTTAAATGACACGTCTCCTTTGATTCCCACAACACTCCAAAACAAGGCAAACCAGGGCAGGGACTAATCCATCACTTATTTAGCACTATTGGGATGTAAAGACAAATATCAATCAGTAAGCATCTATTAAACACCTCCTAAATCCCCAGCCCTATCCTGAGAGCCCAGGAAACAGTCAACAATAGTCTCTGCCCTCAGGAAGCTTACATTCTATAGCTACTGTCTATATGAAGAAATTGAGGTCCAGATTTTATTTGACTCCGGTGTTCAGAAGCGCAAGGAGAAAGAACAAGTTCATACTCTGTTCCACGCCTCCACAGTTTCACTTTATAACCCTGCACATAAAATACATATTTTCATTGATAACTTTTGTTATCCCTTTCCCTAGAAAACCTTGTCTCATCTAACAAAGACTTTTTTGAAAGGAAAAAGAAGAGTACAAACAAGCAAAACTAACCAAAACTTAGGGGGAAATCATCTGATAAGGTATGCAATGTTTTTCACTCATAGGCCTTTGCCTATGTAAAGGAATGGGGGACATTGTCCTCTTTTCTCTCCTTTGTGGGGCCATGTTTGTGCTTTGTCATTTTGCACCCTTCATCTTTGATTGTTCTCTGGCATATTCCTGCATTTTAGATAACTCTCCACCAGAGACCTAGAGTTTTGTCTGATTAGGAGGCAGTCTATTATTTATCTCGGTTTTCATGTTTTCATCATATAAAAGGGACCAGATGATAGCTTTCTACCACCCCTCACCCCCAACTCACACCAAGGTTGCCCATTTAGTCATTCTACCTGCATTGTCAGAGAGAGAATCACAGACCTCAGGCCTGGGAAGGATGAATGAGGTCATTTAGTCCAAACATGACCGAAAAGAGACCTTCTCTAGCACCCTGCCAGTTTTAATTTTATGAACCTATGATTCACTCAATTAGATTTCAAAATATGCTAGAAAGCAATAATTACCAAAACTATTTGGCACCATCATTCAATTCAACTCATTCACTCACTTATTCAAACAATCTATTATTGAAAGTCCCTACTACATATATAAAAAGCATTGTGTAAAGGCAAAGGCACAAGTGTGGTCCCTGCCCTCACGGAGTTTACATTCTATTGAAAGAAAATGAGGGGCGGCTAGGTGGCGCAGTGGATAGAGCACTGGTCCTGGAGTCAGGAGTACCTGAGTTCAAATTAGGCCTCAGATACTTAATAATGACCTAGCTGTGTGGCCTTGGGCAAGTCACTTAATCCCATTTGCCTTGCAAAAACCTTAAAACAAAAGAAAGAAAATGAGCATGGACACAGATCTTTCTTTGAGGATGCAGAAGGCATCTTAGAGAAGTCTGAGTTCTCGTTATGGGTATCAAAACCTGTTGTAAAAACTATATAACTGGGACTTTGGGCACCTGGAGCAAGACTCATGAAATGTTACCAAAGCAACATGAAACACACCTCAAATCAACTTTTTTAAGACATCAATCCAGCAAGGGGATGTTGGCATACAATCCCTATTATGAGGAGACAGAGATTCTGACAGAGATCACAGAAAAAAGGCAGATCATCATGAAGAGAAGAAGGAATAATGTGGGGTGGGGATTAGGAGGAACTCAGGTATAAAGTTGCTAACTCAGTCCCAGGCTAAATTATTTTGATCTGTTGAAGGAATCCAAGTATAATTGCACTGTCTATGTTTCTATCCTCTGGGGGAAAAATTCGGATTGCCCTACCCTAGTTATGGCTTTTTGTAAAAATAATACTTCAGTAGTCCAAGATCTGCGATTTCATCAGGTAGGCATTCCCTTTACCAGAGTAGGCTTCAACCCTTCTGTGGTTGGATAGATAGATGGTCTTTGAAAGAACCATAGTTAAAAAAGAAAAAAAAAAGACTCATTCTATGGACACCTGGTGAAATGTTTCTCCAGGTTTAGCTGGGTTGGTTCCCAGACATCAGAACTTGGCTCCTGGTATCTCTGAGAGCCCTTATTCACTTGCCTATTATGAGGAAGCTTTGGAGGGAGATTTTCATATTTTCCTGGTAATTTTCATTTCTTTTGCTCACCCACTTCTTTAAAGCAAAAAAGAAGCCTTAGTGATTATTTAGCCAGGCCACCTCATTTCATGGGGATTTTCCATTTTCCAGGGCCCTTTCACATGTAGGATCTCACTGGACTCTCCAAACTGCCCTGGGAGTCAGGTTGACACAACATTTCACATACAGTAACAATATGAAAGAGCAGAAGGTAAGGGACTGAAAGCTTCAAACCAGGAAGATCTAGGCTTATTTCCTGCCTTTTATGTATAATGGTTTTAACTTTCCTTTTAGGATTTATTTCACATTGCTTCCCCAATCACGGGGCAGTTCTGCTTCTTCTGGGCAAGTCCCTTAAACTCCCTGCCCCTTAGGCAACTCTCTAAGAGAGAGAGGTTGTAGAGAAGATGCCAATCTGCTTTGGTGGGAATTTCCTCACTTGGGAGTTCCCTACTAAAGTCCTAAAGTCTACTAAAAACTACAGTCCGATCTCAAATAATAATTGTGACACATGTGTATACACACATGCATATGGTTAGTATATATTTGTGTGTTGGGTATGTATGTGTGTATGTGCAATGCATACATCTGTATGTATAGGTATATGTCTGAGTCAGTCAATGTGGCATAGAGAGTTGGTCTTGGAACCATGAAGTTTCAGGGCCAAGTGTTGCCTTTGGCATCTATTGGCTGAGTGATCCTTAGTGAGTCACAACCTCTTAGTGGCTCTAGGTGACTCTTTTAGAAAGAGCTTCCTCATCCAAGACTTCCCTCCTTCGATGAAAGCATAGTCCAGTTCTGATTCCAACTTTAAATAATGTTCTAAATTTTGTAAATAGCTTTATAGACATCTTCTTTTTCTGAATCTCTGCTGTTGGTGCTGTGAGGTTGGTGCTGGTTATTATTCCCATTTTATAGATTAAGGGAACTGAGGCACAGTCACAGAGAGAGGAAAACATCCTGTTCAAGAATAAATATTTGGTGGCCAATTCTAGAATTCATGTCTCCTGAATTCCCAGGTCTGGTCCCTCTTCCGGATTAGAACATGGTGAAAGACAGCAATAGTCCCAACCATAATTATAATGACACTTGCTGTTATCTGGATTTTTGATAGGGTCTCTGAGATTGAGCTACCAAGATGGCTTCAGTCAAATAGTCAATGGGTTGGGCAGCTCCTTATTGGATAAACCAAACCCTCCTGCAGCACTGCCTATAACAGCCATTTCTCTTCAGGGCAACTCTATAGAAACCTCCTCAAAGAAAAAGAAACTCATGTGTGGAGAGAAAATCCATCCATTCAGTTTTCACTGACCTAGGGGCTGGGATAGGTAAAGTTTAGTTATCATGGTTGGGGATCTATCACCCTTTTGGTGACAACTGAGATGGTGGGGAGACTTAGATGTAACATACAGCTGCAGCAGGAAGACCCATGGAAGGCCAACACATGCCACTTTCCAGTTGAGTAGCCTTAAGGTTCATTTAGTTTCAGAACTGGAAGGGACTGGTGAGTCCCTGGGGGGAAGTAATTATTAGAAGCACTTTATATATCAGACCTCATGCAAGGGGCTGACAATCCAAAGGCACAAATAACCAGTCCCTGCCCTCACAGAGTTTACATTCTATTGAGAGAAATCAAACACTCACCATCTAGCAGCCTCATTGCTCTCAAATAACTCTAATTCTACTGCTTCAGTCAAACTGCATATCAGCATTTCTCAAATAAGGGGTTCCCTCACATTCTGATGAAATCCCATATCTGAACAAAAATAAAAATATTATGAAGTGAAGCGAGATGGTGAAGGAGGCAGAAGAACTGAACCCTTATTTGTATTTAAAAAGTGTTTGCATACTAAGTACCAATCACTTTTGATTTGAAATGAAGTTCATAATGAGAAAAGATTATGTAGGGTTGGTTGTGGTTGTGGTTGTGGTTGTGGTTGTTGTTACAAAAGGCAGAGTGGAAGGAAGCCAGTCTGGCTTCCATTGAAGCCCCTGCCTGGATGATGCAGGTGCCTTTGCCTCCAGGGTCATTTCACTCACAAAAGGCTCAGAGAGGAGGGTACCAGCTGTCAGAAAATGCTCTCACTTTCCCATCAGCCCCCTCTCTGCCACATCTTTTCTCATTGTGTCAGGGATTTCAAGTTAGGATCAAGCTGGAGCTTAGAGGGCTTTGCAAATCCCATTTCTAATCTACTCTAATAAATTCTGCTAAAGAAACCAACTGAAGAAAAGAAAGGAAGGAAAAGTTTGCAGTATCCTTGCCCAGTGCCTAAGCATCAGTGTCAGTGAAGAGAAAGATGCTTATGATCTGCCAGAGAGATGGGAGCTCCTGGAGAGAAGCCCAACACATTGTTCCCCAAATACTGCTAGCTTCCTTTGGAGAGGGGGGTGGGGGGAGCCCATGTTCCAGTAACATCCCCATGAAACCCAAACTGATCTAATCTACCATTCTGCTGCCACTGTTGTTCCTCCCTCCCTTCGCAGTCCAACTCATAAATCTTCTAGGTCCATTAACAAAGCTTTTTAGGCTCATAAATCTTTTGGCCCCTGCTCTTCCATCCTCAACAGATGATTCTCTCCCTTTCCCTACCTCCCATTCCCTGTTTCTTCCTTCACTTCCCTCCCAACTCCCACCCTGTCTTTCCCTCCCTCCCTCCCTTCCTCACTTGTCCTCTCTCTCCTGTCTTGTTTCTCTCCCCTCTCCCTTCTCCCTTCTCTCTCTCTCTCTCTCTCTCTCTCTCTCTCTCTCTCTCTCTCTCTCTCTCTCTCTGTTTCTCATCTTTAAGATAAATTTTGACTACATGTCCTCTAATGACTCTTTTTTTTCCTTAGATTTTTTTTCAAGGCAATGGCATTAAGTGGCTTGCCCAAGGCCACACAGCTAGGTAATTATTAAGTGTCTGAGGCCAGATTTGAACTCAGGTACTCCTGACTCCAGGGCCAGTGCTCTAACCATTGTGCCACCTAGCCACCCCCCCGCAATGACTCTTTTTAAGAAATTGCTATTTTATTTTATTTTCCCAATTACACGTTATGGTAAGTTTTTTCAGCATTCTTCCATTTGCATATCAAATGTCCTTTTTAATCCTAGATCTATAATCCCATGATCCTAGATGGACAATGCACCTCTTCCTGGAGTCTCAGTTTCTTCTTCTATAAAATAAGGGTGAACTCCAAATCTCTCTTTTTGTGATCCTGAGCAAATAATTTTCCTTGCCTGTCTCAGTGACCTCAGTTTCTTCATTTGTAAACTGGGAGTGATAACACACCCCACAGGGTTGCTATGAGGATCAAATGAAGCTGCTAGTTCCCTTCCCACAAACCACCTCACATTTTTTTCCTATTTTATATCTTCTTATTTGTGAACAGGTTATTTCTGTCATAGAATGTAAGCTCATTGAGGGCAGGGGCTGTTTCATTTTGGTCTTTCTAGGGTCCTTGCCCATTGGTATTGAGCTGGGGCTCAGTAAATGCTGTTGTTTGATTGGACCTCCCAGGCCAAGCACTGTGTGTGCATACAGAAGGTACTTAATGTTTACTGACTGATTTTTGACACCCTTACAGTACTATAAAAATTTATGATGGAGAGGATGTCACCCAAATGGATTGCCCTATGGCCACCTGGACTTGCAGGTGGTAGGAGGAGCTAGTGGGCAGCAGCAGAAGAGATCCCATGGCTACCACCCTTCAGAACTCTGCTCAAGGGCTTGAAACTCTTGGGGATTTTCCCTACCTACTTGGGGAAAGTCATGGTGTTAGCTCCCCCAGCCCACGCTGGCTGGTTGCTGAAAACAGAAGCTCAGGACTCAGCACTCCTAGCAATAACCACACTTCCTACTGCCCAGGCTTCCTCCCGTCGTTAGCCAGGGAAGCCCCACCTGGGCCAAGCAGCAACAGTCCTTTTTTGGGGACAGGCCAGTTTTGTGTGCCTGCTTTGCTCTTAAATGGATTATCAGCTTGACTGTCACCATGGAAACTCTGAGTCTTAGTACTCAGAGGGGGAGAAAAAAAATCTTTTTTTTTTTTTAAGAAAGTCACTCCTGACTGCCTCAAACAAAGAACAGGAACAACAGGGCTAGAATGCAATTATTGGGTTTGGAAGTTGAAGGACTTCGGTATCACAAATTGAGAGCTAGAAGAGGCAACAGTGTAGGCTCCCTGGAGAGGTCACCTGTCTTCCTTCTTATGGAGAGGAAACTGAGGTTCGGAGAAAGGAAGAGACTAGGAAACTAGGAAGTAACAGTGCCAGGATCACAACTCAGGTTGTTTTGCCATTGTTTCACTATTCTCAGCTGCCTCCCTTGCAGAACAAATACTAACCCTGAACTAGTAAAGGGATGACCCAAAGAAGTACCAGCATAAGGTTAAGGAGCCTAGTCTGGGCATCAGAAAACCTGGGAGCTGTTTCAAGCATTGTCTTTCATGTACTGTGCGATTCTGGGCAAAGGATTTTCCCTTCTTGGGTCCATATACTGTAAAGAAGGGGATAGGAAACTGGAAGCTGCATGAAGTATAACGTTCAGGCAATGGAAGGGACTCTGGGTCTGGAGCTGGTCCAAATCCTCCTTGAGTGACCTTGGGCAAATTATTCTATTTCCCTGGGCCTCAGTTTCTTTGTAAAATGGATGAAGGAGAGTCACCTCTGAGGTCTAGATATCTAAGTAATGGCCCGACATGATCAGTTTTGTTTTAGGATCATCAGTCAGACAGCTGTGTGGAGGATGGCTTGGGGAGAGGAGATATTAGGAAGGTTTCCCTAAAGGCTCCTTCTCCTTCTGGTAGAGAGGTGAGGGATTATAGGTACAAAGCCATGGGTGGTGAGTCAGCCTTGGTGGATTTTGCTGAATTGTGTTTTTAAAAGGATCTTTGTGACAAGGGAGGGTTTGTTAGCCAGGGGAGGGAAATTCAGAAATGAAACGTGATGTAGAAGCATCTATTCCATTTTTAAAAATGCAAAATCTAAGAAGGTAGGACTAGGGGACTTGGAGGACTGTTCATGCTTTGAACCATCTTCTGGTTCTACTTTAAGCTCAGGTTCTCACCCATCACAGTGAAGCACCCTTGATAATTCTTGAAGACTCTTCAGATTGGAGCTGCTGCTGGTGAGCAAGGCAAAGACCATTTCCAGGTTCTGCCTGAACTGAAGGTGGCCAGTCCAGTCCAGGGACAAGAGCTTGGGATCCCCAGAAGCAATTAAAACATATTGATATCGTGTCTCAGTGTTTCCAATTCTTCTCTCCCCCCCACCCCTGAAATTATGGGAATTAGGGAGGTGCTGAGATATTTTCAGCAAACATGCCGCCAAAGCAAAGCAGATGGTGGAAAATTTCACAGGCTGAAAAATAAAACAGGAAAAAAAATGCAACAGAAAGAATAGCAAAGCCTTGGGGACTCAGAGATGTTTCCTAATTAGCCCCTGCCCATCTCAAGGTGGAAAGAAGAGGCTGAGACAGCTGAGGCTGGTTTTGTAGATACTAGCTAGCTAGGGAGCTGTCCCTCAGCACCAGCATCACCACCACCATGATACATGGCTCACACAGTAGGAGCCAGGTTATGAGATCATTGACCCTTTGAGTTATTTCTAGCTTCCTCTGTGGTTACTCAAACATGCAGCCACCGGAGATCCTGCCAACAATCCCTTGTCTTTTGTGGTACAACTGAGCTCACAGAAACTGCAGGGATGGATGGTTTGGAGTCTGAGTCAGGCAAGAAGGAAGAGGCAGCTCTATTGGTCTTGAGAAGGCAACTGTAGGAGAGAACCACCACTAGGTGGCACAGCAGTTTGAGTACTGGATTTGGAGTCAAGAGGACTCCAATTCAAATCCTGCCTCAGAGTCCTTGGCAAGGGACTCTGGGCCCTGTTATCTTCATATATATATATATGTATACACACACACACACACACACACACATATATATATATACATGTATATATGAGGGGGTTGATTTAAAGTTCCTTCCATTTCTAACTCTATACTCCTTCCCTAACTCAGCACAAATTTAAGTGACTATTAAACATGGTGTCTGGGATATCTAGGAGTTTAATAACTGTTTATTGACAAGTTTCTAACCCGATCCTGTCTTCAAACTTCCCTATTTCTAATGAGGACATCCGTCACTCTGGCAAGTCTCCTTCCGGACCATTTGATCCAAGGTAGCTTTAGGAGCTTTTAATTCAACGATCTATTTCAGATGAGTAAAATGAGGCCCAAAGAGGTTAGACATATGCTGGCTATTTATACCTTGCCTGAAACATGGAACGTAGAGATGGGCATAGAATTACAAACAGGGTCTTGGGCAGGGCTTGGAGAAATGAAGAGATGTGACTAAGATCATTCAGCTGCTTAATGTCCCAGGTCCAGATTCAGGGTTCCCGACTCCTAATTCAGAATTTCTTGGCCCTAAGACAGGCTCTGCTTCATCACTCATAGCTAACATGGTGGTTTGGGATGGAGCTGGGACAACCATAATGCATCCATACCTGGGGCAAGGTAACCTCCTGCTTGTCTGCCCACTCACTGGTGCTTTTGATCTGTTCACCAGAACCCACTCAACCTTACGGAATCCTAAATCAATACATTCACTGCCTCATACATGGACAGCAGAGTTTTCCAGCATTTAAAACTGTTGTTGGTCAGTCTTTTTTCAATTGTGTCTTCATGATCCCATTTGGGGTTTTCTTGGCAAAGATACTAAAGTGGCTTGCCATTTCCTTCTCCAGCTAATTTTACAGATGAGGAAACTGAGACAAATAGAACAAAGTGACTCGTCCAAGGTCACACAGCTAATACGTGTCCAAGGTTGGATTTGATCTCAAGAAGATGAGTCTTCCGGACTCTAGGCCTGATGTTCTATCCACTGGGCCACCTAGTAATTCTATAATGGTGAGCATATTGGCTGTCCAGGACAAGAGGCCGTCCCTTTAAAATGAGATTACTTAGAAAGGAAAACAATAAGACCAATGACGATAA
Organism: Macrotis lagotis; assembly: GCF_037893015.1. NCBI lineage: Eukaryota > Metazoa > Chordata > Mammalia > Peramelemorphia > Peramelidae > Macrotis > Macrotis lagotis. The sequence goes on along the minus strand of NC_133662.1, from coordinate 242,714,927 downwards.
GTAGCATTAATATAGCGCCTGTGCTATTTCATTTGATCCACACCACAATCCTAGGGGCATATTATGAATCCCATTTTACAGATGACTGAGAGAGAGTTTGAGTGATCTGCTCAGAGTCATAGAGAAATACAAAATGACTGTGATAGGATTCAAACTCAGGTCTTGCTGATTCCTTATATTTTACAGACGGGGAAACTGAGACCCATGAAGATTGTATATATCTTAGGATCATAGATGTGACCTGGAAGGAATCTCAGAAATTATCTCATTCAAATCCTTTATTTTAGAAGAAACAGGTAGGTTAGATGGCTTGAGATCTGAAATTTAGAGGCAGAAGATATTTCTGTGGCCATCTACTCCAGCTCCTCATTTTACACATGAGGAAACTGAGACCCAGGGAGCTTATATACCACATAAGATCTCAGAAACCAGTTAGTTCAAACTTCTTGTATTCTAGCCAAGAAAAATGAGACCCAGATTGGAGATCTGAACCCAACTCTGTCTGTCTGTCTGTCTGTCTGTCTCTCTCTCTCTTTGCAAGGCAATGGGGTTAAGTGGCTTGCCCAAGGCCACACAGCTAGGTCATTATTAAGTGTCTGAGGCTGGATTTGAACTTAGGTCCTCCTGACTCCAGGGCCAGTGCTCTATCCACTGTGCCACCTAGCCGCCCCCCAAGTCTCTCTTAATGTCAAATCTAACACTTTTTACCACACCCCATTGTCTCTCAGGTTGCTGAAGATAAAAACACCATAGTGATGTCTCTCAGTGAAAGAGAAATATGAGTTACTTGAGGCACTTCTGTTATTCTCTTACTAAGAGCATCCATATAAGCCATATTTAGCATTTGTGAAAACCAGGACCAGGGAAAATATGAATTATTTATGAATAAGGGATGTAATGAGGATGGGGTGGTCAACACTTTGTCAAATTTAAGAGGGCAATGACAGCATCTGTCCTATCAGCAGGTAGTTAACTCAGCAGGTAGAAACAACTGAATTTACCATATCTAGTTAACAAGAATAATCAGTTAAAATAGGAAGTTGCCAGATGGTATGCTTTCCCTTTGCTCTCTCAAAGTGTTTTACGGTGTCTCACTCTCTCTCCCATATGGGTATCTTCTCCATGAAGGTCCTAGGATTCCCTCTCTGCATTATGGTACTCATTCAGGGCCCCAGAATTGCTCATTATGGCTCTTGGATAAATATAATTTTTAAGTGTCCTTTGTACTAGGCCATTTGCTGCCTTGACTTCCTCACTTAAATTACTGCTCCTGGCTCTAGTCCTATAGGCAAGTCTAATGCTTAATTGACTAACTCTCCTTTTGATCCAATTCAACACTCCTTCCTGTGCTCAGGAAAGGATCATTTTGGTTCTAATTATGTTCCCAATCCTCTCTACTAGAAAATATGATATTGGAGTCTGAAGGAAGGCAAGTTATCTCCATATTTACCCCAAGAAGTCTCTGTCCAGGTCCCCATTTTCATATTGTCTACCTTTAGAGACCTATTGCTATAATAAAGAAGACTTTCAGAAGTGTCGTTCTGACTTCAGAAGTGTGGTCTAAAGAGCTGACCAGGACTGGCTTTTTGACAGCCAGAAGACTGGATAATTGGAGAAACTCACATTTAAAAGCAGTGATGGAGGAGGAAGATATATATTCGAGTTAGTTTATATCAAGGACAAGAGGGGGGAAACAGGTGGGGGGTTGGAAATAAGTGTCTCAGAAGTAAGGATAGAAGGACTTGCTAACAGGGAGGAAGAGAGAATAGAATATGGTTGGAATTAGGCTCTTGAGGCTTATTCTTCTTGGCTAATAATAACAATTAATATAATTTAATATATATATATATACACACGAACACACATACATACACACACACACACACACACACACACACACAGAGAGAGAGAGAGAGAGAGAGAGAGGGGTTTTGCAAGGAGACAGCAGAAACCATGCAACATATCACTTCAGGCTGAAAAAACTTAAGACTTATCAGATATTTAAAAATAAAGACATGATCAGAATTATCCACCAGGAACTTGCTATAACTTATAAGCTAGAAGATGATATAATCCCACATTAGAAATGTAAACTCTCAAATACTCTTGAGAATTCAACAAATGGACTCTTGGAAAAGAAGTATTTTTAGAGATGAAATCATTTCTTACAGTGGTTCAGACAAAATATTGATCCATGTTAAATAACCTAAGAATGAAGTTTTTAATGAATGTCAATATGGATGTAACCTCCAAACTATGTGTAATGTGAAGCTCGCAAAACATAGAGTTCTATTGATCAGAAGAAATCAAAACCATGCAGAAACAGATATATATCATCTCCATCATCCTGTCTTCTCTTGGATTTATTCCAAAGTTGCTTTCCATGATTCTACTGAAAATAAAGCTTTGGAAGACTTTCCTAACCCTTCTTATTTATAGCACCTTCTCTTTCTTAATTATTAACCATTTGTCCTGTCTATAACTTGCTTTGTCCTTATCTATTTGCTTGTTGTCTCCTTGGATAGATTATATACTCCTTGAGGGCAGGGTCTGTCTTTAGCCTCTTTTTGCCTCTAAGTAGGTGCTTAATATATGTTTATTTTTCAATTGGTTGATGGAAATAAGCTTACAGCTTGATAACTTTTATTCAATTATAAAAAGCAATATTTCTTCCTCCTGTGCTACAATTTGCCAAATATTGTACATATAGAAAAACATAGGAGGACAGTAACTTGTCCAGGCCTGTTCCTATCTGATCCATTTGGAATTTGAGAGGACAAGAAAGAGAATAAAAATGACTAATAATAATAACATTTATGTCATAAACTTTATGATGTCCAAAGGCTTTTGTATACATATTATTTGATGTCCACAACCACCTAGTGAGGCAAATATTATAGATTTAATCACATCCATTTTATGGATGAAAAAACTTGAGGCTCAGAGAGGTTAAATGATTTGGCCAGGATAACACAGCCATTAAGCATCTACAGTGGAATTTGAAGACAATTCTCCCTGACTTGAAGTTCAGGATTCAAGTTAGCTATGCCATACTTGTAGGGAAGAGGATGACTTCAGAAATAGGAGTTTCTGGGAAGGATCCTTTTCTCAAAGCCCTATTCCAATATAGACTCACAGTAGGGAGGAAACCCTGGGTTCTTCAAGGTTATAATGATAGAACATAAGCTCTGGCAAGACCAGCCCAAGTACAAAGGCCTAGATCTGGTGGGGTACTGTGTGTTTGTTCAGTTAAATTCAGACACTCATCATAAGATCATTGGCCATTAGGAAATTAATTAGTCTTTTGTTCATAGGAGGGGAGTGCCCAATGCAAAAATATCACAGACCTTTCAAAGTTGGAAGTGAACCTTTTGACTATCTTGGGCTCTGAATTTTTGAGACTGAACTGCCTGTAGATGAGAAATCTTTTTCTCAATTTTCCTCTCCGTGTGAGTCCAATCTTGATTAGACTACTAGTTCTGTGTTCAACCTTGGACAAATCATTTTCCCTTCCATTGGAACTCAGTTTCTTTCAGTGTAAAGAGCTGGTAATGGGAGCAGCCAGGTGGCACAGTGGATAGAGCTCTGGCCCTGGAGCCAGGAGAACTTGAGTTCAAATCCAGCCTCAGACACTTAATAATTACCTAGCTTTGTGATCTTGGGCAAGTCAGTTAACCCTATTGTCTTGCAAAAATAAAATTTTCAAAAAAAGAGAGAGTTGGTAATAGAGTCCATAACGTTCAAAGTCAATTCCAAGTCTGACATTCTATGAATGCTAGTGGCTGACCAATCAAAACTGGGGAACAACATGTGGATGGCCTAGAGAGAAGCTAGGGAGAACCCAGAGTCAGACTGGGGTCTTTAGAGAAGCCCCTTTGGCTACAAGGTCACAACACATCTTCGCTGCTGGCAGTCCACTAGGAAATAGCTGTTCCCACAGAGGGAAAAGTGCAGTGACAACAGTCCATGGCCCAAGCTTCTGGGACATCTCTGTCAGCATTTGAAAGATAGATCAAGCAGCTTGCCAAAGCCTGACTGGGTCAGCTGAGGTCACCTCTGTTTACCCACCAACAGGGAGGAGGCCACTGCTAGCTAGGTGTCACAGGGACCTTCCTGGGAGGCACACTGGCTCAGCTTAGCCTGTTGCTGCTTCCATAGATGCTCAGCCTGGAAGGCAGGTCTTCTCAGTACTCCAGAGTGGGAGCCTGGGAGGAGGCAATTCCAGCAAGTCCTGGCCATGAAAAGGATGAGAAGAGAGTCCAAGGAGGGAGCTATGGAAGGCAGAACTCTCGAGGCTCTGCCCTGTCCTCTAAGAGTCTGGAAAAGGCTCATTAACTCTGGAGCTGGAAGTGACCTAACCAATCCAACTCCCTTATTTTACAGACAAGGAAACTGAGTCCCATAGCAGTGGAGTGCCTAGACCAGGGTCACACAGCTAGAGTTATTGCTTCAGAATTGTAAGGACTAGTTAGAAGTCCACTAGTCCAATCCAACATTGACAGCACCACTTTAATTTGGTTGCTCCTCTGCTCAAAATTCCTCAGTAGCTCCCTATTACTTATAGGCAAATATAAGCCTTGACTTGACAGTCTAAATACATGGATTCCTTAATGGTATATTCAAGGTTCCCCCTACAATCTGGATTCTTCCTCTGAGTTTGGTCTTCTGCCTTCCTATTCTCCCAATTTAAACTCTTTCCATCAAACCAACTGACCACCCATCACTCTCCCAATATATCATGTACAATCTTGCCTATGTCTGGACTGCTCACCTACCCAAGGAGATAATATATGGAAGACTCTGAGCATGTGCTGGGCATACACTAGGCACTTAATAAATGCTTTTCCCCCCCTCCCCTTTCCCTCTTTTGGAATGACTTTTCCCATTATTCCCATTTAAGTCAATCTTATTCATCTTTCAAGTCTCAAATCTTTTTTTGGTTCAGGTAGGAATTGGACATAGAGAAGAGACCTCAGAGGTTGTCTAATCTAACTGTCATTTTACAGATGGAGAAACTGAAGCCCAAAGAAGTGAAATGATATGTCCAAAATCACACAGGTCATAGGATTAAAGGATTATGACCTTTGGAGCTGGAAGGAGCTACAGAACCATCTCCAAGGTTCCCCTTTCCAGATGAGCAAATGGAAGCCAAGTAGGAAGGATCACTGATTTGGCCAAGGTCTCGCAGTTACAAAGGGGCAAAAAAAGGATTTGAACAGAGGCCCTCTGACCCAGGACCAATGTCCTTTTCATCCACTCTGTTGAGTCAGTCTCCCCTGGGCTTCCATAGAGCTTTTGACCTGCACTAATTATTTACTGCTTATTCAATGACAATTTAAATGGTTACACTCCCTATATGTCTTGGTTTTCCAACTTGAGTGTGAGTTCCCTGAGGCATCTTTCACAACTCCAGTGCTGGCCAACACCCCCCCCCCATGGCACTGATTGCTGGACCCCCTGGAGAGGCCTGTCTGGTGCCAGTCACTAGAGAGCCCATGGGCAGACTGTCAGAGAAGAGAGCAGACGCATGGGATTGCTCCCTTCTCTCCCTTGGGGGAGGAGGGAGACTTCCTGGCTGAGCAAAGTTCCTTTGAAGTAGTGTGATCTGGCACCAGTCATGTAGGGAAAACATGCTGGGTGCTGCTCCTTCAATATGGCACACCAGTCTACAGTAGAATTCACAGCTCATAGGAGCACAGTCCTAGAGCTAGAGAGCTCCGAGGTCCCTTTACTGATGAGAAAACCAACACCCAACAGATGAAGGGACTTGGCCAAAGTCACACAGATCGTAAATCCCCAAGCCTAGGAGCTGAACCCAAGTCCTACAACTGGAAGGAATCTCAGAAACCACGGATTTCAACCTCTTCATTTTTACAACCTGAGGCCCAGAGGTAAGAAATGATTCGCATATGGTCCCACAGCTATTTAGGGATTTGAACCCCCCAAACAAGGTCACTTTCTGCTGTATCTGGACATTGATAAAGTCGTATTCCCTTAGAAATCATTCACTTACTTTCCAAATAAGGCTTCTCCAGAAGGGGGGGGTAGAGTTTGAGGTGGGAGGTGGGAATGCCCCTTTCTGGGAGGGTCAGGAAATGGAGGGGAAGTTGGGGAGGGGTACACCTGACTCAGGCTCCAGGAGAAAGATGCTATGCCAGGCTGGTTGGGGGAGCTCCCATTCTGAGAAGGGTACAAGGGGTTAATGTCACATTATTACTGTCCTCTCCCTGCTATTTCTCCCTTGGAGATAATCACTGGGGTTATATAGCAGGAATAAAACAAAAGCAGCCTTTATCCACCAAGTTGTCTTCTGTTATTATGGGAAGTACACTATGTCCTTTAGGCAGGGGGGGTTCTCTTCTAATTCCATGGCCCATAGATCTCTCCTCTGGGCTTCCTCCCTCCATCTGAAGTGGGGGGCGAAGGAGTCCTTTTCTCAAAACTGCAGGGGACATACGGTAAGAGACAGTTGAGGTTGGGGCTAGGTAATGTGCCCTTTCCCAGTTGAGGAGGTTTTGCCCAGAAAGAGGGACTGCCTAATCCAGACCCCCACAAGCCCTTTGCTAACAGTCCCTCTTGAGTTCCTTGTCTCTGATGCGCCTGCACATGTGAACTATGAAATGCAGACCCCTCAAGTCCCAAGTCCCACAACCCTAGCTTGAGTTAGGAGAGCTAGAGGTGACCCCAAAATAAACAGGAGGCCCCCGGGCAAGGGAGAATAAATGGAATGGAATCAGAAGTGTTATCTCCAGAGGTCTGCTTGGAAGTCGGACCACGACTTCAGAAAGCAGGACATAATAGACAGGATACAGGCACTGGAGTAAGGGTTCTGGTCGGAGGACTGCAGCAAGTGATTTAGTTTCACTTTAGTCTCCTCATCCATAAAATGGCAGCATAATTCTAAGTCAAGGCTTCAATTTATTCACCTAAAATATATCTCAAGAAGAAGCTGAAACACTATGAGGAGTTATGTGACAGGACCATAATATAGTTAGACAGTATAGTACAATGATTTTTTAAAAAACAGGGCAATGGGGGTTAAGTGACTTGCCCAAGGTCACACAGCTAGGTCATTATTAAGTGTCTGAGGCTGAATCTGAACTCAGGTCCTCCTGACTCCATGGCTGGTGCTCTATCCATTGGGCCACTGAACTGCCCCCAGTACAGTGATTTGTTTCTTACAGGAAGTTTGTTTCTTAAAGAAAATCTGCCTGGCAGTGATTTTTCCCAAGTCTTATGGAAAGTTTCAAGAAATCCTAACCTCTCCCATTTTATTTTCACTCTCTCTCTCACTCAATTAATGTTCACCTTGGCCAGGAAGTTTTTGATTTGAAGCCAGAGGATTCAGATTCAAATCCCAGTTTTCTCATTTATTACCTTTTGCCTGTCCTCATCTGTAAAATGGTGGGTCACGAATTCTAGAGGACTGATGATGAAGACCTTTTACCCACCTCTTGACAAGGAGGTAATGGATTTCAGATCAAGAATGAGACATACATTTTTGAACATGGCAAAGTGGGCATTTGTTTTTCTTCATGAGGCATATTTTAGTTTCCTTTTCTTCCCTTTCAATTATTGGATGGTTGAATGGATGGGAGGGGAAAAAACCAAATCATTATTCATTTTTTAAAAATAAGGATTTTTAATGCGAGGTCTAGACTTATTTAATGAGGGGACCATGTCATTTTTTCGAACTGAGAGACTTCAGAAAGAGGGACCTCCTCATCCAGACTGTCCTTTGGCACCCACCAGCCCTTTGCTAACAGTCCCTCTTGAGTTCCATGTCTTGGATGTGCCTGGCCAGGTGGACTCCAAGTGCAAACTCCTCCAGTCCCAAGCCTGGTTGCCTGGACACTCCACTCCATGGGCAGGGGCATCATTTTCTCTTGTCTTAATAAGAGGGGACAGTTGTGTGCTGATGTACTTCTAGCCCAGATGCTGCAGATAATGAGTCTCTTCTGCTCCCCAGGAAAGGATGGTTGGGAAAGCCCCGAGCCACAGTGACAGAACCAGAGAAGGAGGAGGGATAAAAGGACCAGGGGACAGTGGACAAGGAGGCAGCAGGCAATTAGGCCTTGGAGTGCAAGAGGTTGTTTTCTCCATCCCTGGGGTGGGACCCGTCAATTAATTCTCATGCTGAGAACATCGGGCAAGCATTTCTAGTCTAGTGCAATTACCTCAAAGAGCAAAGGAAAATTAGTTTCTGGAAGAAGGAGGGGAAAGGATCTGTTTGTTTCATTTCTTAAAGAAAATCTGCCTAGCAGTAATTTTTCCTAAGCCTTATGGAAAGTTTCAAGAAATCCTAACCTCTCCCATGCTATTTCCACCCTCTCTCACTCAATTAATGTTCACCCTGGCCAGGGGGTTTTCCCTGAGGAATTTCAACACTCTTGAATTTTTCTGTAACTGGCATCTCTCCTTCAGTCCTCTGGGTACTGGGATGTTTCTGATGTGTTGGGGGAATGGGCACAGGGGCAAAATTAGACATGGTTTCACTGGCACAAGTGTTTTCTGTTGAGGGGAATCCTCTCTAAAATTGAAGAACAGAACCTACTCTGTAATTTATAGTCCAAGAGAGTTCTCTATGGACATAATGGGGATAATTAGCTAGAATGTGTCATAGGAAGGATTCACAGGATAATAGTTGTAGATCCTGAAGGGACCTCAGAGGCTATCCCTTCATTTTACAGATGAGGAAACTGAGACCCGGGGAGTTTAAGTGATTCATACCAGGTTCTCCTAGGTGATTGTCAGAGTCAGGCTTTGAGTTCAGATGCTCTTTGTCATTGTACTATACCGCTCTCTTCCCTCCCTCTTCTTTTCTTTCTTCCTTTTCTCCCATATTTCTTCCTTTCCTTATCATTTCCTTGGTCCAAGTTCAAGGCTCCATACTCCAATCAGATTTGTACTTTGTTTCTTCATTTTTTTTTTTTTTTTTTTGCAACTCATTTGTAAGCTCCTTCAGGTCAGGACATGTGTTTTCTATGCTTATTTTTTTTCCCTGTTTCCCTAGTTCCCAGTTGCTTGACACATTCGCTGAAAAGAGATAACTGGTTATCCATCTTAATCTTACCAAACTCCCTATTATTGCACCTTTTCTCCTATGACATTTTCTAAGCCTCCCCCAAGTGGTCAGTCTTTTTCTCTTAATATTGAATAGCTCTGGCATTCTCAATCACACATATCTGGTGACCCACTTAGGAGTAAGATACCATACCCCTACTCCACAATGAGGGAATCCTCAGTATTTGTCAAGCCTTGGGCAAAATGACTTATATCAATCTTTGGGTACCTTCACAGTGATTCCTACTATCTGTGATCTTTTCAGTGAATGCAGAAAAATGTTCATTAAAAAAACCAAACACTTCTAAATGACATGCCTCGCCTATGACTAATGAAAGCATTGGATTTAGAGTCAGAGATCCTGGGTTCAAATCTCCTATTTATGATACTGGTGTGATCTTGGGCAAGTCTCTTCCCAGGGGCAACACAGTATAGTGGATGGTGGTTCATGTTGGAGTAAGGAAAGTCTGGGCTAAAATTCTGCCTCAGCTGCTATCTGTGTGACAATGGACACATTACTTCATCTTCAGCTCTTCCTTTATAAAGCGAGGGGGTTGGATTCAGTGATTGCTTTGGTTCATTTCAGCTCACATCCACGATCCCAATGAGGCTGGAATCCAAGATGTCAAAGGTGCAGAATGGAGCCAAGCGGAAACCAACATGGAGGAGGGCTTTGAGTTAGATGGTGAGCATTTGACCCTCGTCAGGCTAATGCTGGCTACCAGCTAAGCTCAGAATAGAAGATCCAGCCTGCCAAAAGATGAGATTAACTCAAGGTCCTGGCCAAGGTGGAAGGACATCGGCTGACTTCAGAGCCCCGAGGAAGAGAGACTTGGCTGAACTCCCCCAATCAGGCCAGTGCCAGGAAATCCTTCTCCAGGGTCTGAGGGTTGATACTGGCATGCCAATATCCCCGGCCACAGTCACCACTTTCACTGAGCTGGCATCTGATGAAGGCCCCCAAGAGGGGCTGTGGTCTAGTGCCAGTCACATCACAAACAGGAATAAGAACATTTGCTGGTGTGATGTGAATCAGGGAGAAGGGAAAGTGTATGAGGAATTGCTGCCAAAGACACCTTTGATATGTTAATTAGGATGGTGGCAGAATCCACCTCTCCTTCCCTCCAGCTCCCTCCTTCCTTCAGGGCAGCAAAGCTCAATCCAAGTTCTGGGACACCCCTAGGGGCCTGAAATTCTCAACTAGGCCAGAGAGTTCCCAAAATGCATTTTAATTTACATAAAGTGAACATATTCCATTTGACACTTTTATAGAAGAAGGGGAAGGTGACAAGGTAGAGGACTTGAGCCATCCAACTGCCTGCCTTTTCTCTTTTACAGCACCTAGAGCTGGAAGAGACCTCAACTGTATGTTAGATCATCTAGTCTCTATCATGCTCCCATTTTACAGATGAGGTAACTGAGGCCCATTTTGAAGATGAGGTTAAGATCACTGTGATTTATAGGCTCACAGATTTCATCCTATCAAACCCTATGATTTTAGAGATGACAAAACCCCAGGGGTGGAATTAGAGAGATTTGATCTCAGATCTTTTGACTTCAGTCAGTGTTCTTCCTACCCTAACATTCTACCCTCCTCTCCCTCCCCCTTTTCCTTCCTTCCTTCCTCCCTCCCTCCTTCCTCCCTCCCTCCTTCCTTCTTCCCTCCTTCCTTCCTACCTTCCTTCCTCCCTCCCCCTCCACAAAGATTACATGTATACTATATGAGGAGCTCTCTAGTGGGGGCTAGTTGCGACACCATGTAGTTTCTTGCCCTCATTGAGCTTCACATCTAGTAGACAGATAAGGCAACCCCCCAGAGAACTACAACCCACAGCATTACCTGAGTATACCAGAGCAATGTAGAACAAAGGATCACATGAAGTTGAAGATGGGAGGTTATCACAGATAGGGTGGGCAACATGGCCACTTGCCTGGAGGAGGCAAAGATGGCATCTGAGTTGGACTTTAAAGGATGAGTTGAAGGTCAGAAAGGAGTACAGACAGACCCATCAGCTTTGAAAGCTACAGTTCAAACTTATTATGTACTATAAAAAGAAAAGCCAACTGAACAGGAGAGATAGCTGCAGTTTAAGGCTTAATCCTCTTTTTCCCTCCATTCTACCATATATACCCAACTGTACTTTGTGTTTGGTGGATGATATGTTCAGAATATAAATATGATTCTATTTATATTAGCATATTATATTATAAATAGAAGTATATTTATAATGTATTACAAATATAGGTATATTATATATATATAGTTATTATATTATAAGTAAAAGCATATAAACTATAGCTATATAAGAAGCTATATTCAGAAAATAAATTTGGGATGATTGATTTCCACAGGTGAGGGGCAGCTAGGTGGCGCAGTGGATAGAACCGACCCTGGAGTCAGGAGCACCTGAGTTCAAATCTGGCCTCAGATACTTAATAATTACCTAGCTGTGTGGCTTTGGGCAAGTCACTCAACCCCATTTGCCTTGCAAAAAACCTAAAAAAAAAGATTTCCACAGGCGAAAAGAAGATAGAAGGACAATCCTTAAGCAATAATCAGAGTAACAGCCAGCATTGCAAAAGCACTTTATAAATTATCTTGTCATTTGCTCCTCTCCACAACCATGGGCAGCAAGAGCTATTCTCCCTTTATGGAGGAGAAAATTGAGGCAGATCACGGTGAAGTGACTTGCTCAAAATTACAAGACTAGTTCAAGACTGGAGCTCAGGTTTTCCTGGCCTCTGTCTAGAGCTCTCTCCACTGCATCTTCTGGCTTGCCTAAGAGACTTTCTTAGCTTTTCTGTTCCCAGCTACAGAGTGAAGGTTAAGTTCCTACTTCCAGGGCTATGAGGAGGCTGGGGTGAGAGTGTGATTGTCTCAGGGCAAACCCAGTTGTGGGTCCTGATGACCTTGGGCCCCCCAGCAATGGTCAAAAGAAGTATGCCAGAATTTGCTGATGGCTACATTCATTATAGCTCTCTGTATGCGGGCCTTCTCTCTTTGGGGAGCCCATCTCCTGCTCCCCAAAGTCAGCACAGTCTACAGAGTTCAATGCCAGTACTGGCCTGGGGATCACAAAGCTTGGACACATAGGATTTATTGCCCTAGAGCCCGAGAGGATCCCCTAGCCCAACTCTCTCACAGATGGGGAAACTGAGGATCAAGGAGAAAAAGGAATTTGGAGCATCACAGATCTGGAGCTGGAAGGGATTTTTGAAGTTTATCTAGTTCAACCTTTTCATTTCATAGTTTTACAATGGAGTCTCAGAGAGGTTTCAGAGTAGCATAGACCAGATTTCAACCCAAGCCCTTGTTCTCCTGTCTCACATTTCAACTGGGAACTCCCGGAGTGTGTGTGTGTGTGTGTGTGTGTGTGTGTGTCACAGATTTCTGCTCTGCTAAAAGGAATATCATGGAAACAAAGTCCTGGGATCTCATCTCATTCTTTTTTTTTTTTTTAGATAAGGTGGCAAATAGTGGAAGTTGAAGGTTTCCTGCACAATTTCCCTTGTCCATATTTATAAATGTAAATATTTGTGTTTTGCCAATGGTTACATTTATACTCCCCCCAATATAGACAACAAAACCAAATGAGGGTTGCCCAGTCCCGCACCATAGCCTAAGCCTTGACATTCCTGGTTCCATACTACTGACTGGCTTGAGATACAAGACTCCTGGATTGCTAGATTTCTCAATTTCAGACTGGAATAGGATTTAGAGATGAACTAATTTAATAGAGAGAAGTGACTTGGCCAAGGTCACAAGCTTAGTAGTACCCAGCAGAATTAGGATTCCAAATCAGATCTGTAGCATCATAGATTCTGATAGAGAAGAGACCTTCAAGACTACCTAGTCTAGCCCCTTTAACTTATTGTTGAGGCCTAGAGGGGGGAAAGTCACTTTCTCAAGTTTGCGGAGTCCCGTGTATAGGTGCATGAGGGAAAGAGACCCTTAAAATCATTTAGTCTTTGCTTGGAGAAATTGAAATCCAGAGGAGGAAGTGACTGGCTTAAGGTCACAGGTCAGGATTTGAAACCATGTCTACTGACAAAATCTAGGGCTCTTTCCACTGTGCCCCACAGCCTCCTGTACTTCCCCAAGGCAGAAGAAGCCTACCCACATATGCTAGCACATGATTTCATGACCCAATTTTCTTTCTTTTTCTTTTCAAAAAGATGAATCAATCACCATTTTATAATCACTCCCTCATACCCCTAAGTCAGTTTTCTAAGTGTTAACGATGAAATGTCTGGATGATGACAGAGGTGGGCATCCAAGGAATGGGGCTCCACCAAATCTTTCAGTGAGGGTGTCGTCACTTGGCACAGTTGGCTTTTGTTCTCATTGTATCTTTGAAAGCGGGGGATGGTGTGTCACAACATGCCACATCCACAGCAGTGTGGCTGCCAGGAGCCCACAAAAGAGGGGAGCAGAAGAAGGTAGCAAAGAAAGCTTCCCAGAACTTTCCAAAGAGTGATGGGGGAAGACCAGAAAGAGACCCATGGGACTCCAAAGTCTGTCTCCAGACATATTCTCTGGGTCAGATGGTCAGAGACACAGCCTCACTTCTGGGAAAGGGGCAAACAGGGCAGATGCCTGTCCTCTGAGCCCCGTGGTGCTCTGCCCTTGGCCAGTCCCATAAAATGTGAACTCACTGCAGGGCCTCACAGTGACACTGTGCAGCCAAGGTGACCTCGGATCCAATCTGCTTCTGATTTCTTCTGTATCATCTGGTGCAAAGAGAACTTGCAACTTTATTTTACATTAAGAAGATGACTTTTTTTCAGAGATAAAATATTCATAGAACCATAGTGATGAACCCTGAGGTCCTTTAATCCAGCTGCCTGCCCCAGGCAATATTGAGGCCAGGACATTAATCACAGGACCAGTCCCAGGTCTTGGAAAAGGCTAAGAAATTTTTCTATTAAATAATTTTCTGTGATGTTTCCTATCATGCATTCAGACTCCTGATAAACTCCTAATCCAGAAGCAATAGGTAATTAAAATAATCAAGATTATAATAATCCAACTTGATTTTGGAATATAATTTTTGTATTTTAATGCTTTGTATTTGGGCACATATGACAGGCTTGTTGGGAATTCAAACCAAATAAGCAGAAAGAGCCTGGGTTAAGAGTTTCAAACTGGTTTCAAATTCCAGGTCTGTTATACCTTTTACTTTCATGGTTCTCCATTTCCCTTTCTGTAGAATAGGGATTGGGCTACAGAATCTCTAAGGTCTCTTTGAATTCTTATGAACTAATAAAGTCATACTGTGTGCAATTGACTTCGAAGGGACCTCAAAGGCTCTGTACTTCTTTTGGTCCTCTGGCTCTCCCTTAGGATGAATAGCATCATCTCTTAGACACTAGACTGGGGAAAGTTCCTCTTTTCCCTCGTCACTAAACTTCCTATCTTTCTGACTCAGACCTTTTCAAGGACAGTGGTGATAATTGGGCACCTTGGGTGATCCTCAAGTCTCTGGGGTTAGAAAGGTTTTAATTCTATTTATTTATTTATTTATTTTATTTATGCTTTAGTTATATTTAATTATACTAGAAGGGGCTACAGGTGCATACAGGGGAAAAAATTAGGAGAGAGAGAGTAAGGGAAGCCACCATGAATCTTATTATGCAAAGTGGGTGATTGTGTCAGCTCCACTTTGAAAGTCAAGATGTATTTACTGAATGAGGAAACCACAGTAAGATGCACTGGGGAAAGAATCAGAACATAAACAGAAGATACCATTCTCATCCTAGGGGAGCTTCCAGACTGGTTCAAATGATATAATGGATGTAATACACTTTGGAAATGAGATCAGAGGATCATAGCATTCAGAACTGGGAGGGACCTTGGGGATCCTTCTCGTCCAATCACCTAATTTTTCAGATGTGAAAATTGAAGCCCAGGAGATGAAGTGATTTGCTAAAGGTCACATAGATAAATAGAAAGAGGGCTGGCTGGCTGAATGGATGTAGGAACAGATGGATAGACAGACAAATGAACTGACAGATGTGGATGGATGTATAGAGGAAATGAGAAGGAGGCCTAGATCTGGGAAAGATAAAGCCAAAGCTCATTTAACAGAGTCCAGGACAGTCTTTGGGGTATAGTCCAGGATTCTAAGGCAGAGAGCAGGAGAGACCAGGCAGAGATGAGGATGATGGTCAGAATGCAGACCGAACAGGCAAGAATAAGTATCAGTTACTTTTCTTATTTCCACTGTGATTATTTTTTGTTTTTGTGGGGCAATGGGGTTGCATGACTTGTCCAAGGTCACTTAGCTAGTAAGTATTGAGTGTCTGATGTTGGATTTGAACTGAGAGCCTCTTGACTGCAGGGTTGGAGCTCTATCCACTGGGCCACCCAGCTGCCTCCAGCTATTAATGGTTATTAACATTTGAGCATCATAGATTCTGGTATAGGTGTAGATGTCACACGAATGGTGTATCTAATGTGTTAGATGCCAAAACAGGGAACACAAAGTGTGGAGAAATGGTAGGAGACTCCAGAATGGAATTGGCCTTATGGATGACTATCTATTCTGTTATGTTATCAAAGGCTCTTCAGGCACTCACCACATCAGGGAGAAAAAAACAATAAGCTTTGCCCATAGTTTAAATGGTTTAAATACATAGTTTAAATACACTATACTAGAGGACCACTCAATCAACAAGCATTTATTAAATACCTTCTGTATACCAAGCACTGTCCGAGGTGTTGAAGATCCAAGTATAAAGAATAAAATGGTCTCTGACCTCAAGGAATTTACATTCTAATGGGAGAAAATAGCACATATAAGTAGATATGAATGTTCTACCTATCTCTCTAACAATCTATCTATCTATCCAACTATCTATCCAACCATCCATCTATCCAGCCAGCCAGCCAGCCACCCAGTCATCCATCCATCCATCCATCCATCCATATAGCTGTTCATTTATCTGGTACAAGCTAGGGTGGGGAAGAGCAGGTAGTAGCCACCAGCTCACAAGCAACCCCTCTATGGAAACATCTCTACCCCACAAAGAACACCCAGGGGAAGGAGACAGCACCAGTTCTTGTGTTCCTCTGAATTTACTTTCTGTTTCTTCAAGGAAACAAATCCACACTGCCTCTCTACCAGCACAGTAAATATGGCCTCTCCTGTTCTGAGCTCCAGTACTTACAACACCAAAGCTGGCTTCCAGTCACACAGTTACCACATACACATACCACATACCACATACATTCTGACTACCTGAAGCAAGCTCTAACAATGACCCTATGAAAGCCATCAATCATTCCCAGGCATCTTTGCAACAGTGAGTGATGGGGAAGGAATCTTCTTGCCCCAGTGGCCCTGACTACATTTCTCTTCCCCACTTCACCTCCACAATATTCCAATCTCCTGACACTGGGCAGCATCTTCCAGCCTTCCCCAATATTTTTCTTAATGTTCATCATAGTGTCTGAAATTCTACCATTAGAAATCCATTTCTTTGTATTTGAAGGATCTGGGGTCTCTGGGAATCCTCTTTTAAAATGCAAATACCAAGGAAGGAAGGGAGAAATATATTTAAAAATGAAAGTCATGTAAAAACAAAAGATGTCAATAAAAATTTAAAAATAAAAAGAATGTGAATAGCTGAGTCCTTATCGGTCAATAACACCTTAGGTGGGATTAGAACAAAGACTGAGAGTAGAGTTTTATGGAAGAATACCCAAGATATGGTCCAGGAGGGAATAGAGGAGGCAGTAAATAGAAAGGTTAGAAGGATAATAACTTCATCTATGAGACAATGTTCCCAAATAAATAAAGCTGCTCTGACAACAAATCTAACTTCTTTCCACTCCCTCTTGTTCTGGATTCTAAAATCTTATTTCCCCCCCATTCTATTCTGAGGATTGAAAGCAGCCTTTTTCTTCTAGTCTTCTCCAAGGATTGAGTCCAGTATTACCTTGCGACAAAATAGGCCACTCCACAGTGAGGTGACACAATGGATAGAGCACCAGTCCCAGAGTTGGAAGGCCCTGAATGCAAATCCAACCCTAGATATTTACTAGCTGTGTGACCCCGGACAAGCCACTTAACCTTATTTGCCTTAGCTGTCAAATGAGCTGGAGAAGGAAATAGCAAACTATTCCATTATCTCTGCCAAGAAAACCTCAATGGGACCAATGGGAGAATTAGACATAACAAAACAACTAAAAAATAACGGACCTTAGGATCATAAAAAATGACCTTGGGCCAGAAGCCCCCCACTTCCAGGAGGAGATATCAAGACTTTATGCACTAGATGGCTACTGAAATAGATGCACCATTCTTCCTTTTCCTTTTGCTCTGGCTAGCCAGATGCCTCTGCCAAAAAGACAGGAATCTCCAGTCTCACTGAAAGCTGTGATGAATTTATGGATGAGAGCTGATGCAAACACGATGGCAGTTTTTCTGTATAAGTGAGAAACCCATGGGGTGGGGGGAGGAGGAGGAAATAGAGGAGGTGGTAGATCAGGAGGGTTGAGAAACTTCTTAAATGCTAATTTTCTGCAGAAGTAAAAAAAAAAAAAAAGAAAAGAAAACCAAACCTGACAGAATTGACATGGCTCCAGCTGGCTCTGGGCAGTAAGCAATCCCATCTCAAAATAATAATAGATTTTAAGATTCACAATAGTGACTCATTAAGAATAAATGGATTGGATACTTCTGATACTAAGATGGCCAAGTGAAGAAGGAACCCTCTGAAGTCCTCCCAAATTCCCCTCCAAACAACTAGAAAATCTCCTCAGAATTGACCTAAGAGCAGGGAAGCATTTTACTACCAAGGAAGAAAGGTCTTCTCACTGGGATGGGAGGAGAGGAAGGTTTAAAGGTAGCAGGAGCAGCAGCCAGCAAGTCAACCAACCTCAAAGGAGACTTGCAGCAAAATGCCAAGCCTAGCAATCCACTGTCAAGGCCTCCCCGCCTACAAATTGGCAGCACTCTAGGTAAGTAAGCAGACTGTGCAGCATGACACTGTCCCAACCTCCAGCACAAGTCACCAGTGAGGTGATCCCACTGCTGATCAGTAGTGAAGCCCAGTGCTAGGGCTGGTCAGTGAGACCCTGCCCCTGGCACTAACCAGCAGAGAGACCCTATTTCCATAGCAACCCAGGAGCAACCACTCCTGGGCTAGACCAGTCACAAGATCCCTCTACTAGAAAGACTCTATTAACATTGAAACCTAGCTGCAAGGCCCCATCCATGGAACAGGCCAGTAACTAAACCTCACCCAAGGGAACCCAACAGGGAGGACACACCTCTCATTACAAGTCAGAAAGGAAGCCTACCCTCCAAAGAAAGCAAGCCTGAAGTTCAGTGAAAACCAGTAAGACCCAGAGTCCCAGCAAAGAAATTTGGGACAGTGTAGGACCAGAGCCCAACTCTCACATAAAAGCACCCCCAGAAAGCAGAAAAAAATGAGCTTGACTAAGCTAATATGGAGATAGGAAGAATCAAGGCAAAAACTTAGAGAAGGACATGTGAAGCCTCAAAGAAAAATATAATTTGGTTTAAGGGCCAAAAAAAAATTCCCAGAAGAGATTAAAAAGAATTTTTAAAAACAAGTTGAAGAGGGGAGGCTAGGTGGCGTAGTGGATAAAGCACTGGCCTTGGAGTTAGGAGTACCTGGGTTCAAATCTGGGCTCAGACACTTAATAATTACCTAGCTGTGTGGCCTTGGGCAAGCCACTTAACCCCATTGCCTTGCAAAAACCTAAACACACACACACACACACACACACACACACACACACACACACACACACAAAACAAGTTGAAGAAATTGGGAAAAGAAATTAATAGTAATGTAAGAGACTCATGAAAAAAGATATATAAAAATTTACTAAGGAAAATAAAAAAATAGAATTGGGAAAGGGAGTATACAAAAGCTCTTTGAAGAAAATAATTCAGTCAGCTAGGTGGCGCAGTGGATAGAGCACCAGCCCTGGAGTCAAGCATACCTGAGTTCAAATGTGACTGAAGACATTTAATAATTGCTTAGCTGTGTGACCTTGGGCACGTCATTTAACCCCATTGCCTTAAATAAATAAAAAAAATTGAAGAAAATAATTCCTTAAAAATTAGAATTGAACAAGTGTAAACTAATGACTCCATAAGACATCAAGACACAATAAAATTAAAATGTTTAAAAAAACCAAATCAATAATATCAAGGAAATCAGTGGGGAAAAAAAAGCAAAAGAATCTCAAACTGTATTATAAAGTGGTGATTATCAAAACAATCTGGCACTGGTTGGAGTGGTGGATCAGTGGAACAGATTAAGTATAAATTACATTCCAGTAAATGACCATAGTAGTATATGATAAACCCACAGAGCCAAGCTTTTGGAACAAAAACTCATCATCTGATTAAAAACTGCTGGGAAAACCAGAAAACTGTATGACAGAAACTAGATACAGAGCAACATCTCACACCATATTCCAAGATAAAGTCAAGATGGGCACATGATTTACACATTAAAGTGATAGCATAAGCAAATGAAGAGAGCATGGAATAGTTTATCTGTCAGATTTAAGGAGAAGGGAAGAACTTAGTTCTCAAAAGGATAATAGAGAACATTGCAAATGTAAAATAAATAGTTTTGATATATAAAATTAAAAAGGTTTTGCATAAACAAAATCAATGTAAACAAAATCTTGAGGAAGGGGCAGAGAATTGCAACAAATATCTTTGATAAAAGCCTTCATTTCTCAAATATATAGAGAACTGAGTCAAAATTATAAAAACATAAATCATTCCCCAATTGAAAAATGGTCAAAAGGATATGAACAGGAAGTTTTCAGATGAAGAAATCAGTCATATGAAAAATCTCTAAAACAAAATTGACTAGAGAAATGCAAATTAAAACAACTCATACCTATCAGATTGGCTAATATGATAAAAAAAAAAGGAAAATGTTGGATATTGGAAGGGATGTGGGAAAACTGGGACACTAATGCACTGTTGGTGGAGTTCTGAACTGATCCAATTATTCTGGAAAGTAATTTGGAATTATACCCAAAGAGCAATAAAATTGCATACCTTGTGATCCAACAAAACCACTGTTAAGTTTACATCCCAAAGACATCCAAAAAAAAGGGGAAAGGACCAATTTGTGCAAAAATATTTATAGCAGAGTAATGCATGCACCTGTAACTAAGAATTGGAAATCAAAGGGATGTACATCAATTGGGGAATGGCTAAACAAGCAGTGGCATATGATTGTAAGAGAATATTATTGTGCTATAAGAAATGCCAAGCAGAATTATTTCAGGAAAAACCTGGAAAGACTTACATGAACTGATACAAGAAGTAAACAGAATGAGAACACTGTACATGATAACAGCAATATTGTTTGATGAGGAACAATGAATGACTTAGTTTTTCTCAGCAATACAATGATCCAAGACAATCCCAATGATGGAATATATTATCAGCTTCTGGAGAAAGAAATGATATTGATTGAATGTAGACTGAAACAGACTATTTTTTTACTTTCTTCTCTTTCTTTTTAAAAAAATTTTATTCTTCTTCTTGTACAAAATGACTAATATGGAAATGTTTTACATAATTGCACATGTATAACCTATATCTAATTGCATACTGTTTCAGGGAGAAGAGGGAGGAAGGAAGAGATAAAATTTGGAACTCAAAATTTAAAATAAAAATGTTTAAAATTGGGGGAAAATAGAATGAATAGATAGATGGATAAAAATAGCATTCTGTATTAAGAAGTAGGGAAATGACAAACACAGTTGATAGAATAATTGCCTAAGTGGAGCTGATGATTATTAACACTACTGGTTGGTGCATGGTACTAAAGAGGCAGAGGTCACTGGGAGAATTCATGACTAGCTCTGATTGGTTTCCTTGCTAAGGTGGGTGCCATGATTACAAGTGGGTAGGGGGTGAAAGGTCAGGAAAGAGTGTGTGAATACTTTATTGTCATCCATTCCTACTATTGAGGGGCACGAAAGATGGAAGCTTCTAAGACCCTGATGATCATTAGCTCCTTGGGAGAAGGAATTGTTTCATTCATTGTATTTATAATATTTAATAGTCTTTTAGTGTTGCCTGGCACAGAGCAGGTGTTTAATACATATATCTTGATTGGTTGATTAAGTCTTATCCGTTGTACTCAGCTCAACCCAACATATAATTAGCTCAGCCTTTGAATTTATCTAGCCTGTTTTATCTTACAAAGGAGGAAATTGAGGCACAGGAAATGACTCATCTCAGGTTGAAAAATGTAATGAGTCACAGAACTAACTCTAGTTATTCCCACTTCAACATCTTAAATTTGGAAGTGCCCTTAGAAATCACCTAATATAGAATCTACTCTATCCTGTTTCTGACAGGTAGCCTTTCCTTGACCCCTGAGGCATGAGACACTTCATTCCATTGCTGTAGACCTCTAATTCTTAAATGATGTTTGTTCTTTCCTCAAAGAATACTATGACATCAGGGAGGTGATGCCATGACAAGCAAATGGATTGGATTCTAGCGAAGGGGTGCTGTACGAGGTCATTAGTCTCAATTTCTCCTCTGGAGTCATCTGGCTCCAGTGACCAGATATGAATCAGGACAACTGGAGATGGTCCTGGATGTCAGGCAATGGGAGAAGACTCCTTTAAAATGTGTTAGCATTGTGGAGGAAGGTGATATAGTTGAATAATGGAGTCAAGAAAGGAGTCACTGTGCCCAGGGACCCAGGGGCTATATCCCCACCAAGGTGACGCAATCAACATTCTTATTAATAGAATACTCTGATGTACCTGTATGCATTCAGCAAAGAGGTGCTCCTTTCCTACAAAGTGGATCACAACACATCCATGCTGCCTCATTTTAAGCCACTCTTGTCCATGTCCTATAATTTCTTCACCCAATGTGCTAAGCTGCCTTCCTCTAGTTTTCATGGCATTTCATGGTTACCAATGGAATTGGCAGTCCATATTGGCAGAAGGAATTTGCCCACCAGGAACTTCCCACACCGGAGAAATTATCACAGGTCCGTATTTTTTTGTTTCATAGAGAATTCTTATTTTTGTGGTAATTCATAGTTGAGGAAGCCCTTTCCTAGAGGTTTGAATCAACATTGCTAATGATGAAGCCCTTAGGACCCTATGGAAACCTTATGGCTAGGAATGGGTAGGCCATTAGGAGTCAAGTGGGAAATTTATCACAAGAAGCTGGCAGGGTTGTGGAAATTCCCAGTTGGTAGGGGTAATTCCCCTGTGTAGGAGTTCTCATGTTCTACTGGGGATCCTCCCTTTTGGAAAGGAAATCAGAAGAGCAGGTTCCAGTTGTACCCCTAGGGTCCATTTTGTGCTTTTCACAATCAAACTGCTAACTTGCTCATAGGGTTATAACTGGGAATATGACCAAGGATTGAGACAGTGGATTCAGGCTTTGGAAAGGCTACAACATTGACCAGGGCCTTCTGAGATCATTTCTTATTCTTGGAAGAATACTGGTAGAGTATAGTATATGACAGGAAATGTATGCTCTCTCCCATTCATCGGACACGTATCATTTGCTGCCTTATGTTGCTGTTTATCTTTTTCATAAAATCATATGCAGTGTCTCCTTATCCAAAGAGTTAAGAGCAGACCCTGGAGATAGATGCGTGTAGTCAGGACCAAAATCACAAGCATGCTTTGATGCAAGGAATTGGTTTGGGATGGGGTCTGAAAGGGGTCTATGTCTGGGTCTGCCTGTCTCTCTCACAACACACATAAATAAAACACACACACATACACACATCCTAATAGAGAGGTCTGGGTCTGCCTGTCTCTCTCACAACACATAAACAAAGCACACACACCACACACACATCCTAATAGAGAGGATGCTCAGGAGCAACAGGGGAGTGAGAGAACATGGCAGAGAGGGAATGTCAGACTACCAGGTTCATCATCACAAAGAAAAGAGAAGCCAACAGTTATAACCACTGAGCCTGAGGGCTCTGACCGTAACTGTAAGATATTAGAGCACAGGTCTAGGAGGTGAAGAGACCCCACTGCTGTTCCAGGGTGACCCCCATGACCAACATGGTCACCGAATCATGACTGAGATATCTAGGATGTGAAGAAAAGGGGACCCTGCTGTCGATTCAGTAGCTGGGTGGTGCCTCTTCATCCATTCTTTGCTACTTTCTCCTCTTTCTTGTTCTTTAAAAGGAACAAGAGCCATTTCCCAACCCTTGGCTTTTAAGAATTTGTTTTCTTTCTGTTTTCTTTACAAAAGAATTTGATTTCTTGAAGACTGACTTGTGTTAAGTCTTTGGGGGTTAAATACAAGGGTGGTGATATACCCAAGGAAAGAACCAAGGAAAGAGAAACAGAATTTACTGGCTAGGAACACTCTAAGCATGGATTTGGAGCTAAACAACAAAAAGATTCTCTGGATACATATTTATAACTTTCTAAAAAGGAGAGAAAGTCTCAATGAATCTGGATGACAACCTTGACCCTATGGAGATTAGGGTAGTCCACAGAGGTTCCATGAACTAAAGAAGGGCTTTCTGGGAGGTGGCTGCCTTAGGCACTTCTGGGATTGGCTAGAGCACTGGCCCAGGAGTCAGGAGGACCTGAATTCAAATCCGACCTAAGACATTTAATAATTACCCAGCTGCATGACCTTGAGCAAGTCACTTAACCCCATTGTCCTGCCAAAAAAAGCCTTGCTAATAAAACAAAAGGCTAAAACCAGCCCCTGATCTCTAGAAGCTCATGAGTTAAGAGGGAGCCAACCCCTAGAAACTCTCTACAAACAAGATGTATATGGGATAGATTGGGGGGTCATTGCAGAGGGAAGATACTGAGAGGAAGGAGGACTGAAGATGGCTTTTGAGCTGAGATTGAAGGAGGCCAGGGAAGCTAGGGGGTGGGGATGAGGAGGATTCAGGGCAGGAAGGGCAGCTCAGAGGGGGAAGATAGGGGTGGTGGTATCTGAGATACATTGAGGAAGCCAGTGGGACTGGTCACGGAATATGTGGAAGGGAGTAAAGAAAAAAAGACTGACCAGAAACATAGAGGACAGGTGATGAAGGGAGTGGACGTCAAAGAATTTTATATTTGATCCTGGAGGCAACAGGTAGCTATGGGGATTTGTGCAATGGAGTGTGTGTGTGTGTGTGTGCATGTGTATGTGAGAGAGAGGCAGAGAGACACACAGAGACAGAAAGAGACAGAAAGATAGAAATGCAGAGAGACAGAGACAGAAACAAAGATACAGTGAGAGACAGGAAGACAAACAGAGACAGAGAGGTACTAGGCCTGGGTTTTAGGCAGATCAACTTGACAGCTGAGTGGAGGAAAGGTTGGACTGAGAAGAGAATGAGGCTAAGTAAGAGAGCCCCCCCACCCCAGTACAGTACTGCAGTGGTCCCTGTGGGAGGCGATGAAGGTCTGCCCTAAGGTGGCTGCAGTGTCAGAGAAGAGAAGGGCCTCTATGAGAGATGTCACAATGGCAGAAATGACAAGATAATGGACTGGATGTATGGGGTGAGAGAGTGGGAGGGTGCAAGTAACACCTAGATTATAAGCCTGCGTGAACGGGAGGATGGTGGTACCCTACAGGAAGAGGGAAGTGAGGAAGAAGGAAAGGATTTTGGGGAAAGATCATGAGTCTCATTTTGGACATCCCGTCTGAAACTTCTAGTATGGAGTAGGATATCTAAGAATGGAGGTTGGGAGAGAGGTTAGGACTGAGCAAGTCTCTGTCTCTCTCTCTCTCTCTCTCTCTCTCTCTCTCTCTCTCTCTCTCTCTCTCTCTCACACACACACACACACACACACACACACATATAAAAGATGATCACTGAAACCAGGGGAGTTGATGAGCTCATCAGATAAAATACAGAGGCAGAAGAGAAGAGAAGAGAAGAGGGCCCAGGCCAGAGGGATAGCCACAATTAGTGAGTGAGCGTGACCTGGATGAAGATCCAACAGAAGAGACAAAGAAGGAGTGGTCAGACAGGTAGGAGGCAAGTCAAGAGGGAGCCTAGAGAGGAGAAAGGTTGCTCATGCTCTTCCCCACCCCCCACCCCGTCAAGTGACACAGCTGAGGGCACAGATTAAAGACAAATCGTGCCTGAAAGAAGTGGGCAGTGAGTGATGCTGCTTCTATAAGTGGGGAAGCTGGCCAGGAGGGTGGAACAGTTCTACTTACCAGCCTTTTATCGCCTATTCCACACACTTATAGGAAAACGAAAACCCACTATTACAAGAGTCAAACACAGACTCACAGAATATTAGGACTAAAAGGGATGTTAGAAATTGCATTTTTATAGCTTTGAGGATTAAATAGCCCTTCAGCAATCTTGTTACAGCTTACCTTTATAGAATTATTTTTCCTTTTACCTTGAAGATTTCTTTTACCTGACTTTATAGGCTTATAAAAATTATTTCTCTTTCTATCAAAATGGCCTATTTCCCCCTCACATACAGCATCCATTTCCTATATCCCTGGAAATGGCTTCTCGCTTCATCTCCTCCTTGTATAATCTGCAGCTTTATTAATCAATCAATCAGTCAGTGAGGGCTGAGTTAGATACAAGGAAGGGAGGGAGGGAGGGAGGAAAGGAGGCAGGAAGGGAGGAAGGCAGGAGGAAAGGAGAGGGAATGAAGAAAGGAGAGAGAGGAAGAAAAAGAGGGAGGGAGAGAGGAAGGGGGGAGAAAGGAGGGAGGGAGGAAGGAAGGGGGGAGGGAGAAGAAAAGAAAGGAAGGGAGGAAGGAAAGGAGAGGAGGGATGGAAGAAAGGAGGGAGGAAGAAGGGAGAGAGGAGGAAAGGAATAAAGAGGGAAGGGGAGAGGGAGGAAAGAAAAAAGGGAGGGAGAAAGGGAGAGAGAGGGAGGAAGAGAAGGAGGGAGGAAGGAAAGGTAAAAGGAAGGGAGGGGGGAAGGAAAAAGAAACAGGGAGGAAGGGAGTGAGGAAAGAAGGGTGGGAAGGAGGAAAGAAGGGACAAAAGAAGGGAAGAAGGAAGAAAACTGTATCATCTAACTGTTAACAATTCAAAGAGAAAAAGGAAAAAAGTCCCTGCCCTTTCTCCAAGTTACCTCAGGCACCACCTCCCACATAAGACCCTTATTTCTCAGCTGCTAGTGCCCCCCCCCCCCACTCTAAAATCTCCTTGCACTTACTTTTTCCCTTTTGTAAATTCTAGATTTAGAGTTGGAAGAGACCTCTGCAGTCTAATCCCCTCATTTTATAGATGAGGAAAGTCATCTATACAGAGAGAGATAAAGGGACTTGTCCAAGGTCACTCATCCCATATTTCTTTCTTTTTTTTGTTTTTTTCTTTTGCAAGGCAATGGGGTTAAGTGACTTGCCCAAGGCCACACAACTAGGTAATTATTAAGTGTGTGATCACATTTGAACTCAAGTCCCCCTGACTCCAGGGCTGGTGCTCTATCCACTGTGCCACCTAGCTACCTATCCTTCATCCCATATGTCTTGGCTGCAGGCTCTGACCCAGACTATTGCCAGTTGTTTGACAAAAAGACATCAGTGATATCAGGGAGAACTGCGAGAGGGATCGGGGGCAACCTGGATCAGTGATTCTTAGAAGAAGAAAAAATACCAACTCAGGACATCTGAAAGCATGTGCGCTCTGTCTAATGGTGAGTCAGAGGGTAATTTTAAAGGGTAAAGAACAGTGGCAGGCCTCTGTCTAGACAATCACTTGCCAGTATGGTTCAGGAGGCATTCCTTTGGTGTATGGGTAGATCCAAAGGCCACTGAGGTCCCTCCCAGCTCAATGCTGAGATTCTCCTACTGAGTTATCCAGAGAAATGTGCTCTGTAAGGGCGAGCTAGAAGCATGGTGGAAAGATCACTAGGTTGCTGATTTAAATCTCAGGATCCTAAATTCAAAAATAAAGTCAAATATCTCCCTGCGGCTGAGAAGCCCAGGGGCTGCCAGAGGGAATACCAGTAGCCACTAGGCTCTGGGGAAGAGGCACAGCTGGGAGAGGATGGAACTGGCCCTCCTGCTCTCTTTGGGGAATGGCAATCTGCTTATGTGCTGTGTTTGTGAAGCTGCTTCTTTTCTTCCAAGCAGCGTCTACTCACAAATGAGAGATGACAGGCATCCTGAACATGGTGGGTCAGAGCTCTAACTGGGCAGGGCTAACATCCCCCCTGAAGTGGTCTTCTAGCTGCTTCTACTTGGGCTACTTTTTTCTGGAACTACCTAACCCTTCCCCTCCTCCCAGGCCCTCTCCAAGCTGGAAGGGACCTCAGAGGTCCTCCAGTACAACTTCATTTTTACAGATGAGGAAACTGAGGTCCAAAGAAGTTGAGTGAGTTGTCCAAGCATCAGAGTCAAGGTCCAAACCAAGTTCAATACTTCGTGTTCTTTCCCTAGTTTGATGCTGCCTCTTTACATATGCTGATATGGTAGAGTAGAAAAATTTTAGAATCAGAGGACTTGAGTTCAAATGCCACTCAGAGGACTTAAGTGTCATCTGTGGCCTTGGGAAGTCACTTCATCTCCCAGGGCCTCAGTTTCCTCATCCGTAAAGTGAAGGGGATGGTCTCTAAAGAACCTGAACTTCAGTCTCCTCCCTCCCTTCATCCATCTCTCTCTCTCTCTCTCTCTCTCTCTCTCTCTCATATTCTCTCCTGCCTCTCCCTCCACCTTCTCTCTACTCTCTCTTTTCTCCCTCTTTTTCCCCTCTCTGTCCTCTCTCTTTTCCCATCTCTCTCGTCTCTTTTTTCTCTCCCTTCATCCTTCCCTCCCTCCCCCGCCTCTCTCCTCTCTGTCTCACGAGCTGTAGACCCAAATCTTCAAGTGCCATCTCTGACAAGATATCTACCTCAAACTTATCCAAAACCAAATTTATTCAGCTTCTCAAATTCCTCCCCTGAAGACTTCCCTATTTCTGACAACTATCATGGCTCTTTTCTCTGGTGTGAAGCCTCAGTCTCATCTCTGACTCCTCTCCCCCCCATTGAGCCTGATGGATTCTTCACTTGACATGGGGCTAAACTTGACCCCATCCTCCCCATTCTGACTGCTCCCCCTACAAGATAAAGCTCTACCCCCTCCAGGGCAGTTAGTGCTCTCAGGAATTCACAAAGAGTGCATTTTCCTGATTTACTTCAAGACCTATCTCCAATCCTAGCTCCTGCAGGAGACTTTTCCTGGGCATCTTTGGTGTCTAACACTTTTCCCTTCAGATATTCCTCCATCTACTCAGGACATGTGTTGTATGTACCCAGATGTTCACAGGTTGTCTCCCCTAGTAGAATGTGGTGGATAAGTGACTTAGAAGATGAAGCACCTGGCCTGGAGTCAGAAAGACTTGAGTTCAAATCTAACCTCACTTGTTGTCTGACTCTGGATGGATCACTTCTGAGTTTCCTCACCCGTAAAAGAAGAATAGTATTCATCTCTTAGTATTCACCTCTTGTGTGAGGAATAAATGAGGGACTATATGTAAAAATGATTGCTGTAACTGACTGACAGGATCACTGGCAAAGCATTTCTGCTATGGTCTTCTAGCAAATCTCCTTGATTCCTGTGTTTCCCTCTCCAGTCTCACAGCCAATAGACCCCTCCTTTGATAAAGCATCACTTTCATCTTGTCTCCTCCCTACTCTGAAGCCATCAATGCCTCCTCATTGTCCACAAACTGAAGATCAGATGAGACTCAGAGACTGGACTGAGGCTAGCTAGTCCAAAAGTCTCATTTTTACAGAGGAATAAACAAACCCACTTAATGAAAGTGTAGTGACTTGCCTAAGGTCAGGCAGGTCCTGTCAGAGGTGAGATTTGAACTCATCCACCATGTCATGCTGCCTCCATGGCCCAACATTCTAGAACTTCCACCATGCAATCTTGTCCCTGGCTATCCAGTGAAATAAATCCTTCTTGCCGACCAGTGTGGGCTTATAAATTTTTCCCCACTAAGGCTGCTAGGTGGCGCAGTGGATAAAGCACCGGCCCTGGAGTCAGGAGTACCTGAGCTCAAATCCGGCCTCAGACACTTCATAATTACCTAGCTGTGTGGCCTTGGGCAAGTCACTTAACCCCATTTGCCTTGCAAAAATCCTAAAAATAAATAAATAAACAAATAATAAATGAATGAATGAATAAATTTTCCCCCACTCAGTCCCACCTCCACACCTTTGTCCAAGTTGCTTCTCTCATCCAGAACTCCTATTCCCCTCCTCTTTACCTCTGGAGACCCCTAGGTTGTCCAGGTCCCACTACCAGTGCTGATGTACATAACTAACAGAAGCCTAACTGAGTCATCAAATCAACAGAAATTCATTAAGCACTTAAAGGGTACAGGTAAGAGTAGGAGGGATGCCAGGGAACTAGAAGGGACCAGAGACTCCATGATCGGATTTAGAATTCTAGAACTACTTTCCATCTAAGACTTCCTTTTGTCTTTTAAGTACCATTAGTTTCCTAGTTTACCTGATTTGAAAACTTCAGTGGCTAAAATCAGAGCTGATTCACTCAATTTAGCAAATTATCAAGCACCTACCATTGGCCAGACTCTGTTCTAAGTACTGGGGTTAGAGACAAAAATAAAATAGTTCCTGCCTTCAGAGAACTGGTCACACTTCTATTTTTTTTTTTTTAGGTTTTTGCAAGGCAAATGGGGTTAAGGCAAATGTGCCCAAGGCCACACAGCTAGGTAATTATGAAGTGTCTGAGACCGGATTTGAACCCAGGTACGCCTGACTCCAGGGCTGGTGCTCTATCCACTGCACCACCTAGCCGCCCCTACACTTCCATTCTTGCAGATAGGCAGCACCTAATTAAGTATCTCCTCTTCCTCAACATCTTTTCTCACCATGTCAGGTAAACTGTGAGCTAGGACATCAAGGAGATAGAAAATAAGAAAATGGTGGCATATAGAGGAATGGGGACAATATTTCAGATGGAAGGGAAGATTCTGTTTCTTCTCCCACTATCCCATCCTGGAGTCCCCCACCCAGATCTTTCAGAGTCTTCCAGCCATGGGCATGGCCAGGGCAGAATTTAAAAGGTCCTGATAGCATCTTTCGTCCTTCAGCAACATAGAATCAACTAAGTTCAGTACCTAGTTAACAAAAATGTAAGAGTAGGGAGTTACTAGACAGTTACTTTCTCCAAACTACCCCTTTGTTAGCAACTTCATTCTTTTTTTTTTTTTTGCAAGGCAATGGGGTTAAGTGACTTGCTCAAGGTCACAAAGTTAGTTAATTATTAAGGCCGCATTTGAACTCAAGTCCTCCTGACTCCAGAGCCAGTGCTCTATCCACTGTGCTACCTAGTTGCCCCTACAGCAACTTCATTCTAAATAAGCTGAAACCTAACCCATTTTTTTTGTACCCTCTACTCCTGGGCCTGCTGGTAGACTAGGGTCTACTTCTGGTATACCAGGGTCTCTGCCCTCTTGTCTTGCCTCCTTTCGGGAGGCATTTCACTTTTCCCAGACATATATTAGGAATGTCCCTCTTTCTGCAACTCTGGAGTCTTTTCTTGGACAAAAACATAGAAGACCTCACTCTGCTCTTTCTAAATGCTGCTTCTTCTCCTCCTCCTTCCCTTTCTTCTTCTTCTTCGCCTCCTTTTCTTTGTTTTTTTTAAGGCAATGGAGTTAAATGACTTCATAGCTAAGTGATTATTAAGTGTCTGAGGCCAGATTTTTTTCTTTTTTCTTTTTTTCCCTGAGGTCAAATTTGAACTCAGGTCCTCCTGACTCCAGGGCTGGTGTTCCATATACTGTGCCATCTAGCTGCCCCTCTAAGTTCTTCTTATTGTTGCTTTGGAGAAAATATGATGCAAACTGCCCCTGTCTTTGCCCTTTCAGCCATGTAAACACTCCTAATAGATGTGAGATAATTCTGAATCTGTTGCCTCTTCTTAAACATAATTAAAAGGCCAGATGACTCTCCATCTGTGCCTCCTGGTCCATCTCTGATGAGATGACTCTTTCATTTCCTCTATCGCTCTAGTTGATATATATGTTCAGATCTGGTCAGGCCCAAGAAACAGCTGCCCCATGGGCTCACGGCTCTGAAGAGATTCCTAAACTGAGAAAGGTGCCCAGATTTTTTAGCATCTTAAGAGTAGAGGCCACTCTCTTATGTTGCAGTGGTTGGATGAGATAGCTTGTCCCTGGGAGATTAGGCCTCTGGGTTGGGAGTTCAGGGCTTTAGGTCTTTCCCTAATGAGGGAGGAGGACACAGAGGCATAATAAACAAGGTGGACTGTCCTCTACACAGGGATGTGCTGCAGTTAATTCAAATCAATTAGCTAATTGTGAGATTTTTCAGTGTGAGCATTTATACTTCAAAGATTGGTAAATGCCAAAATTGGCAATGGTTAAATCAGGGCTATGTTACTGGTAGTCTAGACTTAAGAAATTCATGCAGAAAATATTATTAATATAAATTAAACTTAAAAGTGAGTTGAGAATACGGTTTTATTTTTTTCCTAGAGAAGTGATTATTTATTTATTTTTTCTTTTTAGTTTTTTTAGTTTTTACAAGGCAGTGGGATTAAGTGGCTTGCCCAAAGGCCACAGAGCTAGGTCATTATTAAGTATCTGAGGTCACATTTGAACTCAGGTCCTCCTGACTCCAGGGCCGGTGCTCTATCCACTGCACCACCTAGCTGCCCCTGAGAAGTGATTATTAAACATTTATCAGCCCACCCCTGCCTGTACACTACAAGTCATATGTTCTGTTCATCTCTGTAGGAGTCTTATCCCAATCTTTGTAATGTCATTACCCCATAGGGCTATCCACTGAGTCTAGGAAAATATACAAATTAATTAGTCTGGCATCTAGGGACTTTTCTAAGGAATACCTGGTATTCCTTATCCATTTCTCTGCTACTGTGGAGGCCGTTGTCCATGGCTGAATGGTGACTAGAATAGAGCATGTACTGTAAAAGTTCCTTTCTTTCTCCTTCCCTTTTGTTCTTTTTCCTTTCCTTCATCTTTCCCTCTTTCCTCTTCTTCTTCATTTCTTTCCTTCTTCCCTTCCTCTCTTCTTTCCTTTCTTCCTTTCTTTCTTACCTTTCCTCCCTTTCTCCCTCACTTATTTCCTTCCTTTCTCTTTTCTTCTTTCCTTCCTTTTTCCCCTCCTGTCTCCTTTCCTTCCCTTTTTTTCTTCTTCCCCTTCTTCCCTTCTCTTTCCTTTCCATCCTGGTTCAGGTCAAGGGTTGCTCCTTCTTGATGTTAAAGGGGTCTCTCTTTCCTGAAAGTGCTCTTGGGCACTTTGCCCAGATCTCTCCTTCAACACTCACACTTTACTCAGTATTAGCACTATTTATGTATGTGTCAATAAGACCACTCTTTTCTTCCACAGCGATGGAATGAATTTCAGTGCCTTGAGGAAAATCATAAATGGAGGAAGAAGTCCAGGCCCCCAGTCCATTTTTCAGTCTTTCCTCCACACACTGCCATCCTGACCTACTTGATAGCCTTCATTTCTTTTTTTTAAGGGTTTTTTTTGCAAGACAAATGGGGTTAAGTGGCTTGCCTAAGGCCCCACAGCTAGGTAATTATTAAGTGTCTGAGGTCACATTTGAACTCAGGTCCTCCTGACTCTAGGGCTAGTGCTCTAGTCATTGCACCACCTAACCACCCTGACAGCCTTCGTTTTTTTTTTTAGGTTTTTTGCAAGACAAATGGGGTTAAGTGGCTTGCCCAAGGCCACACAGCTAGGTAAGTGTCTGAGACCGGATTTGAACCCAGGTACTCCTGACTCCAGGGCAGGTGCTTTATCCACTGTGCCACCTAGCCACCCTGACAGCCTTTATTTCTAACACTCCCTCTCTGTCTCTCTTCTTTTGCGTTAGACCTTTATCTGTGCCTGGAATTCTCTCCTTGCCTCTACCTTTTAGAATTCCTGGTCTCTTTCAAGCCTCAACCCAAGTACCCCCTTCTGCTTGAGTATTTTCCAAGTCCTCTTACCCACTGGAGCCTTTCCCTGCAAAGCTATCTCTGCTTTATATGTGTGTGTCGTATATGCTTGTGTCTGTGCATGTTGTTTGTTCTATTAGAATGTTAAGCTCCTTGAGGGTAGGAGCCCTTCTCCGGGACTGAAAACAATGTAGAAGCTTAAAAATGTGCCATGACTGATTGATAGAATATATAGACAGTATTTTTAGATTATTTCAGCAAAGTAGAACTTTACTTTAAACTTATTCTGGTTTAAGAAAGTTCCATGATAACATGAGGGAGCATTAACCTGAACTTTTTAGCTATTGATTTCATTATTTCTGTAAAAACTTGACATGAGGGGGGAAATTGTATATAAAATGTGGTACCATTGGAAGAAGTATATAAAATGTGGTACCATTGGAAGAAGCACCTAATTTGGTTTTAATATGGAATTAACTTTAATAAAAGCTCCAGAAAAGTTCCAAAAATGCATAAGGAAGAAAAACTAATATAGAAAACCAAAGAGAAATAGATATATTCTTCTCTATTTGGCATAAGTCTACATAAGAAGACTGCCAGAAACTTGTGGAGGTTCTGAGAGGGAACGAGCCTGGTGAGGAGGAAGTTAACAGTTCCAAAGAGGCCCTGGCCAGAGCCACAACAGAGGAAAGGGCCAGGGCTGTGACAAGGTAGCAAAGCACCTAACCATGGTAGGAGACAAGGCCACTTCAAGGCCTAGCCAGAGTCACAGCAAGAAATGGGGTCATGGTAGAGATCAGTCAATAAAGCACCTGGGGTCTTGGAGAAAACATGCTACCAGCATAGTCAACAATAGCCATTTGGGGCCAAGACCTCATTAAGAGATGGAACCAACACCTAGGACAAGACTATGCAAGGAAGATAGAAAAGAAGCTCAGGTCATTTGAGCTAAGTTGAACTAGAAGCCAGGATTTGTGCAGAGTGTGGGATCTAATCTTAACCAACTCATCCAGAATAGCAAAGGTCTTCAGTCTGACTTAAAGAAACTGAGGTTGGAGATATGAGTAAACAAAAGAAAATTAATTGCACATTGAAGAAATACTATAGGTTGAGACAAACAACTAAATGCAAGCACCTAGATCATAAAGATAATTACCTAAATTGCAGTATCTCAGGTGAACAACACCCAGTCTTCATAGAGTAGGCTCCGTGTGTGTGTGTGTGTGTGTGTGTGTGTGTGTGTGTGTGTGTGTGTCCTAGGATCTCAGTCTCCCTTATCCCCAAATTTTGTTTATTTTAATAAGTTTATTTTTAGTATGCTTTTTATACTGCTTTTCCTGGCCATGAAAAATCTAACTATGGCTCCCTTGGAGGGTCTGGTATCTGTGTGGAAAATTATCCTCTATTTAAAACATGCTGCCAACATCATAATGTCAAGAATAATTGATACAAAATGTGCCATCTTTCAGAAAGACACTGCTTCCGTTAAGTACTAAATCCACCATCATCGTTCTCAAAATAGAACTGAGAAAGGCTTTCAAGCTAAAGAGGGAATCCTACCAAAATGTCATCTTAATTACTTAATATATTTGAATGGTATCAAGTTTTAACGCTCCCCTGAAGGCACATTAAACATCTCCTTTATCTCCTAAAAACGTTCTTCAGTGATATCAAAATGTCATTTGGATGCATGGTATGTGTCAAGGAAGACAGAGAGACTGAAGGCTTTAAAGCTTGAACCTGAAGGTTAAATTAATTGTTAGATTAAGGTAATAGACACTTTCCTTGTTTTTTTGTTCCTGGCTAGTCACACCGAATATAAGCTATCAAAGAGAAGCTGCAACTAACTATGTTAAGAGACAGAGCAGCATCCTGAAGTCAAAGCTTAATGGAAAAGACATTTGGAGTCATTAACACCAACACAAAACCAATCTTCCTGTATACTTATGGCCTGGCAAAATTAAAGACAATGGGTCTACAATGTATCCCAAAAACTTAATGAAAAACAGGGCTTATTATTCTATGGTAGCTATAGAAAGTTGAATATTTTCTTGATAAAAAAAAATATGGAAGAGGACTGACAGAGATTCTCAATGAGGGAGGAGCTGGAGAGAGGGAGAGAATTTGCAATGAAAATAAAATTTTTTAATTAAAAAATTAACACCAGAAGTGTGAATTCTGAAAACTTAACAAAAAACTGAAAGGCTAATTATTTTAAAATTTCAAAATGTTGATGTTTCTTATTAAAATTTAACATAACTATTATTTTGATATATACATATATATTGTTCCAGCTGATTTTCAAGGTTTCTAAAAGTTTCCATCAGTTCCTTCTTAGAAACTGAAAGGACTTCATTTATAATCCTGGTCTTTAGTTCATCCAAAGAATGAGGTTTTGATGTGACCTCCACAAGAATCCTGGTCTAATGGAGGTTGATCAGATGACCAAACTGGTCAAATAAGACTTTCTCTACCATGACTCTAAAAATGTTGTCTTGTAACTGTGGCACATACAATGCAGAATGACAAGGTGCCCCATCTTGTTGAAATTAAAATTTGCTTTTCAAAATTCAAAAAACTAGGTAAGACTAAAATAAATTTAAATAATTTAAATTTAAATAATTAAATAATTACTTTTGTAAGTTTGTAGCAGCTATGCTTCTGAAGGTAATCTGAAGGTATACTTCTGAAAGTATCACTAAGATTTTTGGGACACTTAAGCAAGCAGAGAGGCTCACTATATTATAGACTAATAAATAACATATTTCCTATAAAACCTCAGACCATCCTGGAGAATTGAACAAGTATCTTCAGAGAGAGAATTATGCACTATTGCTCATATATAACTGATCCATAAAAATTTAAGAACAGAATTTTTAATAAGATAATAATTTTAAAAATAAATAAGATAAAATAAAATATATTTAATAGACTGTATCAAAAATTCACAATTTCCAAGCTACACAAAATGAAAAGCTTTCAAAATATAGAGACCTAAGAAGAAGAATTACAATTACAGAGGAACAGGACAAGGTTCAGGTAATCTCTGTTATTCTGTCTGCTACTTGACTCATTCCAAAGATATTTTCAGTAAATCTACAGAGCGTAAGCTGACATCACAGTAGTTTTATTCAAGTAATAGAAGTCATTTTATCTACTGGTGCAATTGTTTGTCAAAAATTAAACATACCTAACAATAACAAGGTCTTTCCTAGAATTGTTTCTATATGAAATCCATCAAAACATGATGATAAAAATGAGATTAATAAAAATTTACAAGTTATTTTGCAGATATCTCATCTGGGCCTCACAAAAACACTATGAGGAAATGCAAATATTGTATCCACTTCACGGATAAGGGAACTGAGGCTTAGAAAAATTGACTTGCCAAAAGTCATATGATTAGTGGGTACCGAAGTCCACAATTGAATCCAGTACTTCTCAGTTTAAGATGAGTGCTAGCTCTTAAAGAAAACATATTATCCTGCTGGGCCTCAGTTTCCCCTGTGAGATCACTTTCAGTTCTCAATCTGAAGGCCTATGATCCAAAGGACCTTATGTGTTGACTGTCCAGGAGGCCACAGGGAGAAGCATCTGGGGTAGGATCGTCCAGTAAGTACCACTAATGAGCTGGGGACAGTGGGGACAGGCATCAAGAATCAATGTACTTATCCACAGCAGGGTACCCTTTAATTAGGCATAACCCTTAGAGACAGTCACTGAGCAGAAAGGAAATAAAGCTACAGGTCTCTTTGACAAGATACATTTTTTATATGTTATGAAAAACACGAAAAAGACTCAAATCCCCAAATGATGGAGATTGTATTTCTCCAGGAATCCATGTGGCTGTCTGAGGTCCCGCCACCTCCACTGCCCAGATCAATGCTTATTAGATAGATGGGAACCAAGCTGCCTTCTCTGGCTCCCAGCCGAGCTCCTCTGCCTGTCACAGGCAATCCTTCTAGCCTGCTTTCTACTGGTAATTAGAGCCTACCTCTCCATGCCAGATGACCAGTTGGCAAAGAAGGGACTTGAGAGCAGTGAAAGGAATAGGAGGGTATAGAGAAAAAACCAAAGGAACATCTCAGAGATCCATTTAAGTCTTAGAGGTCATTTAACCTTAAAAAAAAAACCCATCCCTGGTAACTTTTATTTTTAATATCATTCCCCTCCCCCAGAAATATCTCTGTTCCCTCAACCCTCCCTTGAACTCCCCCTTGTAATGACAACAAAGTTAAACAAAACATCCAACACAATGATTATGTTCCCTGGTGGTCTCCCATACCTCTGCTCAGAGAGGAGTCAAACCAGTCATAGGAACTTGGGGTTATAGGCCTGGAAAGGACCTTTGGAAATATAGGGGAAGAGACTTTGAAGGCCCTAAGTTCAACCATGCCATTTTACAGAGAGGGAAATACAACAGGTTAAAGGATTGCTCAAGATCACCCAGCTAAGAATGAAAAAGGAAAGAATTAGAACTCAGATCCTAAAATAAAAAAAAATAAAAAAAATAAACTAAAAATAAAAAAAAGAACTCAGATCCTTAGCCTCTGAATCCCAGGTTCTTTCCGACTTCCCATATTTCATTTTGATACTGAGGCATGTCAACTAAAGAGTGGGAGGAGAAGCCCCTACCTTTCACTCGAGCCCAGTGGTAGCAACGACTTGTCCCGATGTTCCTTGGATCACTCATGGGAGGTTCTATAGGGGGGAGTTTGAAGTGGGGTTCACTGACTTGGCCAGGAATCTTCAGGGGCAGGATGTATTTTGGCAGTGCTTTGTAGAACCATGCCCCAGACCTCTTCCAGACCTAGAGATAAGAGACATGTTTGCAGTGGGTGTTATCAGGGGGATTCCTTTTCTTCTCCACTGTTTTGATTTTTACCTGAGTCTGTGGCATATGAACTTTAGACTTGGAATCAACAAAACCTGAATATGAATCCTCTCCCAAATATATCCTGGCTAATTCACTTTAATCACTGCATGCCTCAGTTTCCCCATCTGTAAAAAAGGAGGTGACAATAACTCCTACCTCCTAGAGATATTGTGAGGATCAAATGAGAAACAAAATGTAAAGTGCTATGCATATATTAGTTAATCTTGTTCTTTTATCAATGAAGAGGATCCCTAGTGTGGAAACTCCCTTTACCAATGCAGGTAAGCAACTTGTATGGAATTGATGGGAGTTAGAGAACTTCCTGGGACAGGTTAAGTGAGTGACTTGTCCAGGGTCACACACATACAACCAGTACAAACCAGAGGCAATCCCAGAAGGCAGGCCTTATTAATTCCAAGGCTGGCCATTCAGCCAGGCTGCTTCTCTAAGCCTGCCATATTGCACATAAGCCACCAAGGATCTGTGATTTCATAAGGATGAATGTTCTCTCCACTAATACAGATTGCTACCCCTCTGAATCAACATGAATATTCTAAGGGAGTTGAAGAGCCTAAATAAGCCACCAGTTGCAGAGGAAGAGATTCTGGCCCAAGGCTGATATTTAAATGGCAGAACTTGTACATCTTCTAAGTCTTGCCAGGTTGGCAGAATCTGTCAGAGATATCAGCTGCCCTGGAGCAGAGTGGGTCACCTCACACAGAGTACTGAGCCATGGTCAAGGATTTTGGTCCCATTGCTTCCTATCTCTCAGGTAAAAGTAGGCTCTTCCATGTGCCCAGACACATATCTACTTTGCAATTGGGTGCCCCATCCTAAACTGGCATTATACCCCAGACCCTCTTCTACTACTCTGATTCTATTGTTGCTCAGTCATTTCAATCATTTCTGATTCTTCATGAACACCTTTGGGGTTTCTTGACACAAATACTGGAGTGGTTTTTCTATTTCCTTCTCTAGCTCATTTGACAGATAAGGAAACTGAGGCAAGTAGGATTAAGTAACTTGCCCAGGGTCACACAGTTAAGTAAGTGTCTGAAGTCAGAATTGAACTCAAGTCTTCCTGATGCCAGGTCTGGAACTCTACCCACTGAACCACCTCACTGCCTACTCTAACACTTCCATGCATCTAAGATCTGCCTCTGATTGGTATATCTGGAAAGGGCATAATAGCCTGGTGAATGCTATTACAGTACGGCTGAATCATGTTATTTGGAAACTCATCTTGAAGAATTGGCTGAGAAAAATCAATTTAGAAAGCACCCTTGAAAGGACCCAAAACATTAGGTGACCAAAATTGCAGCTCTAACCACCAATTAGAACACAAGGGAGCAAATGAGATCAGGGCCATGGGCTTTCAATGCTTACACATCCACCAGGGTTTCACAGCAGTGTTCCCTGCAGTGGGATGAAGCATTGAATAAGGAAGGAGAAAAAGGGGACAGGGAAATAGTCTGGCCAGAAACCAGCCTGGAAAAGCCAAGGCTGCCATCTGTAGTGTCCAGCAGGGTCCATTCAGAAGCCAGTCATCTGAAGACCAAATGTCCTTATCCAAAAGAATATACCGAAGACCCAGAGACCAAAGAATCTGCAATGGCTCAAGGCAACAGCAGAACAGGTAGAGGATAGGGCCTGCCTACCTTTGTTTCTGAAGTTGTGATTTTCTAATTGGTTTCATTTGAGTTTGAGTGGCTTCCTGAGACAGGAGAGGTGTCAGTCAGGCACCTCCCTGTCTTTCCCCCAACTCAGCAGCATGGCCTATTATTTCCCCTAAAAGACATTGAAACTTTTCTAGAGATTTAAATGACTCCAGAAACCCCTACCTTTCATATGAAGAAGAAAGAAGAAAGAAGGAGGAGGGGGGAGGGGAGGAGGGAGGGGGAAGGAAGGAAGAAGAATCAGAGAAATAAGAGAAAGGAGAAGGAAAAAGAAGAAAATCTAGAATTGTGATTTCAGATAGAGAACTCCAGGATAAGGAAAATTCCCCTACCAATACAGGTTAGCATATTCTCTGCATATACAGGCTTAGAGGATGTTGCCAAACTCAAACAGAAACAGGGCTACTACACCATACACAAAATTCCCTGAAGGCATTAACTGACTAAGAAAACTACATATTAACATTATCTGGGTTGTATTGAACTTTATTAACTGTTTCCCAAATATATTTTTATCTGGCTCAGATGGCTGTCAGAAGTGTTGGGGACCCTGGGTTTGACATCTATGGTCTAGAACACTGAGAGGTTAAGAGATTATCCCAGGGTCACACAGCCAGGGTATGTCAAGGGAGGACTTGAACCCAGCTCTTCCTGCTTCTGGGGTCAGCTTAGATCATGTTTCCACTAGAAGTGGCTCTCTATAAAGAGACTGACTATAGTAGCGTCATTAATGAATTTATAAAAATGAAAAAAGGTAGCCTGGTGTAGTGGTTAGAGAGTTGGCCTCAAAGTCAGGAAGACCCATTCATACCCTGTCCTAGCTTCATCTCTCAGTGATGCAGGCAACTAAGAACCATAAAAAAGTGCTGATCTGCACTAATCAAAGGACTTTCCTTCTCTAGAAATTCTCACAACTAATGACGTCAGTCTGGTCCCTTTATCTTCCCAAACCAAAGGGCCACCACTCTTTTTAGAATATAAGTTCTCGGGGGGGGGGGCAAGTATTAACTCCCCTTTTGCTTGGCCATTTGTTGGCACTCACTATAGGCTTTTTCATTCATTCATTTGATATAAAGAGTAAAAAATAGTCAGGATTGAATCCTGGCCATGACTTGGGGTCAGGAAGATCTCAAATAGGGTCTCAAATCCTCTCCTTGCCCATGAGCAATGGTCTGGGGCTCTAAGTTACCAATGAGTTTGCAAAATATTCCATATCATGTGTTCCCTAGCAATAATAAGGATGATGATGATGATAGTAAACAATTTAATAGTATTTTGAGATTTACAAAGCACTTTATGAATATTATCTCATTTGATCCTCATGTCAAACTCAGCAGACAGGTATTATTTTCTCTATTTTTACAGTTGAAGAAACTAAGACAAATAGAGGTAAAATGACTGACCCAAGGTCACACAGTAAGTTATCAAAGGCCAGATTTGAAATCAGGTCTTCTGAACTCTAGTTCCAGAAGTTCTCTTAATAACAATAATGTTAACTTGATAAGACTGGTCACTGAACAAGTGAATAAAGGAAGAAATGAATACATGAAACTGGCTCAATAAATAATTCTTACCTCACTAAGTCCCAAGTCAGTCAGCACTGTGGACAGTGCCTTACTAGGATGAAAAGTTGAATGTACAGTGAAGAGTTGAGAAAGGAGAACTCAGAGAAAGAGAAAATATTTATTCCTTGTTTTTGAGAAGTTTCTAATCTAATGAAAAAGACCCAGCCAATTCCAGATCTAAGGATGGAGAGAAGGACAGATATCCTCTACAACTCTCCCACAACAGGAGGATGAAAGAAAGATCACATTTCCTTTTACCCTCTCTCTGACCTACATTTCCTCCTTTCATTCCATTAGAGTGTAGCTAATCCCTGGGTCCCTAGGAGGTTCACCCCATGCCAGAGTTAGCTCTTTCTGTTCTGATCCCCTAGGG
Organism: Macrotis lagotis; assembly: GCF_037893015.1. Taxonomy (NCBI): domain Eukaryota; kingdom Metazoa; phylum Chordata; class Mammalia; order Peramelemorphia; family Peramelidae; genus Macrotis; species Macrotis lagotis. Next base: position 242,673,483 of record NC_133662.1, on the reverse strand, counting down.
CTTGCCATGTCAATTCTACATTGTTGATATATGTGTCTATGCATCATCTCCCCAGGCAGTAATAAAACCAATTCCTTCCATCTGTGCTAAGATGTAGAGCTTATGAGGCCCCTTGCTGGGGGTGAGTCAACAAATGATGGGTGCTTGGTCAATATTTGTTGATTGGCTCACAATTCCAAGCCCTAGCTGGGCATTTACTGGAATGAATTTTGACCCTAGCAATAAAGGGCAGTGAATGATGGATGATGGTACTGGGGAAGAAGGGAATAGTTTCATTTTATTCCTTTTTTTCCCAAACAGGAAATAGTGCCTTGTTTGCATTATTTTACTTAAATGACCTAACAAACAAAATTATTTTAGAGAAGAAATAAAAGAAAGGAAAGGGGGGGAGGATTCTGTCAAAAATCTTTGTTGACTCCTGGGAGGAAGACCCTCCAGGGATACAATATTACCCTGTATGTGTGGAGATGGGAATGATGGATGGATGGATGATATAAGTGGATAGACATGGATGAAAAGATGGGTGGATGAATGAATGGATGGATGGATGGGTAAAGGGATATAGGTGGATAGACATAGATGGATGAATGGATGGTTGATGGAAAAATGGATAGATAGAATGACAGACAGATAGATACTAGCTCCAATAAGTGGAACACTATGGGAACATTACTGGGAGAGAGAGCAAGACAGAGTGAGAATGGGGAGGAGCTCATGTGAGATGTGGCCATTGAGAGGAAGGGGACTGAGGGAAAAACATTTGGGCACTTCTAATTTTAATTTCCTATTCCTACTAAGTATATGCTAAGCTCTATTGGTCTGCACACTGAAGAAGTACAGATGATACCAGTAATTTTCTAAATTTCTACACCCCTAGACAAAACCCCAGTTATCTCAAACCAGTTATGGCTCCCATGAATAAAACACTGAGAACATTATTGGGAAAGGGAGCAGGACTGGTTTGAACGAGGAAGAGCATACCACATCTCAGATGAGGAACCATTGAGATGCAGGAGCTACCTATCTTGAAGCTCATCTTCCTGGAACCCAAGATATGTTTTGGTTACTGTGATAAATAGTCCCTTTAATGGAAGGAAATACTTTAATAGCAACCTTCAGGATACAATACCCTTCGTTGTCATCTAATGTGTTAGTGTGATTCTGATGTGAATCCAATTGACCCTTCAAAACCACAATAGTGCCTCCCTCGAGTCTTCCAACATGGGTAGCCATCTTTCCATGGCTGTGAGGAAATGGGGTCTTTTGGGGAGTATAGGAGCCAGTGATCCTTCTCCACTTTCCAAGCAGAGGACAGATATACTATATATCAGAAACCACCTGATGAACCCACATAAGATTCAAGGCCAGTCTTTTGGAAAATACTTTCTATTTGGTAGATCAAAGCTGGGAGGAAGCATCAAGGCACATTTTGCCCGGACTAGTCTCTGAAACCCCAAGAGTTGAATGAGGCCTGTGGGTCTCTCCATGTCAGCCTTACAATGACATATGCTTTTATCCTGTCTCTCCAATCTGAAATCCCCGGCTGATTTCCTTTAGGCCTGATGCAGCACAAACAGGTGTGTCTACCCTGAGACACTCAACGCGCTGCCCAAAATAAACCCTTGGCTGTGACAGTAGCAAATTTTGGCAGGAAAAGCCCTTGTTGAGAATTAATTCCCATTCCCCTCCTCCCAATAGTACCATCCCTCCTGGCAACCAGGGTTTTGAAAATGTTCACATTTCCGAAGGGTGGAAAAACCCAAACCCTTACACATTTCTGCAAAAGCCATAATCTCCTTCTCATGTGTGCTGTATTGTGATAAGGCAGGCAAAGCAGCCAGCCTTGAAAATGGCATTTAATGAGAAAAAGACAGAAGACAGAGCTGGACATAGAGCTTTTGGGAAGGGGGAAGAAGGTAAAAAAATTTTTTTTCCTTCATATCCTTTTAGCTTCCTGCTTCCTAGAAGCAGGAGAGTTTTCATTACAGCTTCAGCTCACGGACCAACTTGGCTCTGGCTGATCCAGATGGATATTGGCCAAGTTGTTCCCTGGGAGTTTTAATTACTGTGATAACCATCGCTAATTATTGGCATTTCCTTAAATGCAGTGGCTCGGAGAAGGTTGTAATTTTAGTGATCTTGTTGAATGGAAAGGGGAAGGACCACTGGCTGGATGATCAGCTGCGATGACAGAGGAGTAAGGCCAAGTTTTAGAAAGAAGGAGCCAATGTTTTGATACCTTCTTTATTAATAGCTATTCGTCCTTCATACCTTCTTGTGACCTGAGTACATGCTGTGACTTGTGTTTCCTATCACACCAAGGGAGAAATCTCAAATTCTCACTGTGGGCCCCTAAACAAAACTATTCCAAATTGAAGGTATTCTGTGGCTCTATATCCAGGCAAACTCATAACTTATGAACCCCTACCAATGTGTTTACTTTTTCTAATCAGTCAGAGATAACAATTAATTCAGAGAGAAGGGACTTAATGGGAGGAAAAATATGATTAAAAAAAGAAGCAACAACATTTTCCTATAACAAATCTAGGGCAAATACAAAAACTATGCTATAATGGAAAGGGAAACAGTTTATGACCAAGGAAGAGATAGAGAACATTATTCAAAACAAACTAGATAATTTTGACTACATTAAATTAAAAAGCTTTTGCACAGACAAAACCACTGTAACCAAGATCAAAAGAAATATAGTGAATTGGGAAACAATTTTTGCAACTAGTATTTCTGACAAAGGACTCATTTCTAAAATATACAGAGAACTGAGTCAAATTTTCAAAAAAACCCCAAGCTATTCCCCAATTGGTCAAAGGATATGCAAAGGAAATTTACAGTTGAGGAAATCAAAGCAATCCATAGTCATATGAAAAATTGCTCCAAATCATTACTTATTAGAGAAATGCAAATTAAAGTATCTCTGAGATACCACCTCACACCTCTCAGATTGGCCAATATAAACCAGAAAGGACAATGATCAATGTTGGAAAGGATGTGGGAAATCTGGGACACTAATACATTGTTGGTGGAGCCGTGAACTCATCCAACCTTTCTGGAGAGAAATTTGGAATTACACCCAAAGGGCAACAAAACTGTGCAAGCCCTTTGATCCAGCAATACCACTACTGGGTCTATACCCTGAAGAGATTATGAAAAAGGGTAAAAATGTCACTTGTACAAAAATATTTATAGCAGCCCTGTTTGTGATGGCAAAAAATTGGAAATTAAGTGATTATCCTTCAATTGTGGAATGGCTTAATAAACTGGTATATGTATGTCATGGAACACTATTGTTCTATTAGAAACCAGGAGGGATGGGAATTCAGGGAAGCCTGGAAAGATTTGCATGACTTGATGCTGAGTGAGATGAGCAGAACCAGAAAAACATTGTACACCCTAACAGCATCATGGGGGTGATGATCAACCCTGATGGACTTGCTCATCCCTTCAGTGTAACAACCAGGGACAATTTTTGCAATGGAGAATACCATCTGTACCCAGAGAAAGAATTATGGACTTTGACAAAGACCAAAGACTATTACCATCAAATTAGGGAAAAAAAACATTATATTATTATATAATTTTACTATCTCATGCTTTATTTTTATTCCTTAAAGATATGATTTCTTGGGGAAGCTAGGTGGTGTAGTGGATAAAGCACCAGCCTTGGAGTCAGGAGTACCTGGGTTCAAATCCGGTCTCAGACACTTAATAATTACCTAGCTGTGTGGCCTTGGGCAAGCCACTTAACCCCATTTGCCTTGCAAAAACCTAAAAAAAAAAAAAGATATGATTTCTCTGTCATCACATTCAACTGAGATCAATGTATAACATGGAACCAATGTAAACACTAACAGACTGCTTTCTGTGGGAGTGGGGAGAGGGAAGCAAGTATGCGGGGAAAATTGTAAAACTCAAAATAAATAAAACCTTCCTTTAAAAAAAAGCTATTCTATAAAAATGTAAACCATTTGTGGAATGAGATACATGCAAATAACATGCTTGGAAGATATATAAAGGAAATATATTTGGCCAAGGCAAATATGTGGACAGACACACATATAGGGAACTACATCCATGGAAGAGTAGTTCACACTTCCAATGATGCCATGCCACCAAAGTCTTCTCTTAATGCAATCACATTGCTCCCAATGGATCTCTTCTCCACTGGTCTTGCATAGTATCTACCAGATGAATAGTTTCTGTCAGTTTCTTAGATTTTATTGGAAATTTTGGCTTGGCTATTTTTCTAATGTTGCCATGGTCACTACTGCTCACTGCCAGGTCCAGTTTCACTGAACAAGAAGCTATTGAGTTTCTCTCTGATTTCAACTTCTAGCTTTAGCTAAGTTCTGGGCAAGGGCTTCCTCCTAATAAGAAAATCTGCCTATTTCTCCAAACCTCAGTATGAATAAATGATTTCTCTACAGAAGGAGATTCTTCAGTGCAGATTGAATCTTCTGGAATACAGAGTTGGAGTCACTATAGTTATCAAATGCCTTCAGGTTTAAATCTCTTTTTTTTTTTTTGCCTCTACTTTCTAAAGTAGATCACTAAAGACAAAGACTCTCTTAGAGGCATCACTGACTTAGGGTTAGAAATTCCTTGTTGTTCCATGTTTAATTCTCAATTGCTAAAAATACCAAGACTCTCATGTTGGAAGTCCAATTCTCCATACTATCCCTCACACTATCACTCTACCCCCACCCCCATTATTTTTCAATGCCAAAACTCCTTTTATATGTATCAGTAGGAGGTGAGAAAGTAACCTGTCCTATTACTCCCATGAAGGCAAAATCAATGTCCTTTTCCTACCCAGCTATAATTTTGATATTATTACGTATATGTGGATGGCAGCAAGCCTAATCTACTTCTTGTTTGAAGAAGTTGGATTTGGATTCAGGAAAATGAAAACTCCTTGAAGATAGCAGTTGATTTCAATTTCTCTTGTAACCTCAGTGACAAACACCATGCTAGCTATATTACTCTGGACAAGTCATTGAATCTCTGCCTGCCTCAGGTTTTCCAACAATAAAATGGGGATAAAACAGCACCTACATCCTAGGGTTGTTATGAGGATCAAGTGAAATAATATTTGTGCTTGGCATATTGTCTGGCACATTGAAAGTGCTGAATAAATGCTTATTCCTTCTCCCTTTTAAAATGTTTATTAGACTAGATAGAAATCTAAGAATCTGAGTTCAAATTCTGGCTTAGACACTTATACATAATAAGATCAGAGGATTCAAACTAAGGAGGTTACTTAGAAGTCACCTTAGACACCATGGTCAAATGGCTACAGAGCAAGACTTGCAACCAGGGAGAGTTAGATTAAAATCTTATTTTTAACACTAGTCAGATAAGTCTTTTTTAATCTGAACTTTTTTTCTGAATTTAGTTTTAATCTGAATTTACTCTTCTCATTTGTAAAACAGGGATATTAATGCCCCTAAATCCAATCTCACAGGGCTTTTGTGAAATTCAAATGAAATCATGAAAATAAAGTAATTTATGTAATTGTCATTCAGTTCACCATTCCTTCCCCACCCTCATCCATCTAACATTGAGTCAAAAAGTATTTATTGATGCCTACTCTGTATCAGGGACAGAGGTCTATTACATGGGACAAAGCAAACCTAACTGTCCACCCACCCCATGAGTGGATTAAACTAGATTTTTGGTCTCATTAGGACCAGTTTTTAACCAATGAGTTAATGAACCCCAAATGGACATCATTTCAAAAAAGCAACCAGAAATTTCTCTCTTTATAAATAGCCACCCTAAATTTCATCCCACAAAACAAAAATAGACTACCTGCTATTATATAGCAAATACAGAGGGAAGGAAACAGTCTTAATGGTGAAGTCCCTGAATAAGATGTTGTCTTTTCAGAAAGCCTGAATTAATATTACACATGAAAATGAATAATGACAATAGCTAATAATTTATATAGTGCTTTAAGATTTACAAAATATTTTATAAATATTATCTTATTTTATCTTCACAACAATCCTGACAGGTAGGAGCTTTTATTATCTTCATTTTCCATATGGGGAAACCAAAGGTGACAGAGGTAAAATGACCTGCCCAGGATCACTCAGCTAAGCAAGTATCCAAGAATTTCAATCTGGGTCTTCCTGACCCAAAGTCCATTATGATACACAGTTGCTACATTTCTTTTTTTCTTTTGTTTAGGAACAAAAAAAAGGTTTATTTAAGTATTGCTGTGGTTAGGAGAAGGTAAGAGAGAGAGAGAGAGAGAGAGAGAGAGAGAGAGAGAGAGAGAGAGAGAGAGAGATTAGCAGCAGCAATTACCCATTATGAGAGGATAAGTAGTAAGGAAAGATAGAGGAGCATGAGAGTTTGGTTGGGGAATCACACTTCTCAAGGGAAATCGAGTTATCGGGGAATAAAATGCAAAGAAGAGTAAAGGGACATGAGAGGTAATCTGGGGTGGGCAGCTACTAAAGGAAAAGGAGCCCTGCCTATAATTCAGGTTGTGGAGTTTCAGGGAATCACAGATATAGAGTAGAAAAGAGACCTCAGAGGACATTTGGTCCTATCCCTTCATTTTACAGATGAGAAAATTGAGTCCTAAGGAGGCTGCTAGTCCAGGCTTATCACTCAGGTAGTAATCTTGGGTTTCATTAATTTGGACCACTGGGAACCTTAGGAGTTTGACGAGACCTTAGTGGTTATCTCATCTTACCTCTCTTCTGATAACTTAATTCTCAATACAGGTAGCGCAGTGAATAGAGCACCAGCCCTAGAGTCGGGAGGTCCTGAGTTCAAATCCAGCCTCATACACTTAATAATTACTTAGCTGTGTGACCTTGGGCAAGTCACTTAACCCCACTGCCTTGCCAACCCACCCCCCCAAAAAAACAAATCAAAATTCTCAATACAGCATGCCTAAGAGATTGACTAGATCTTGCTTAATAATACTGACTAGATATTTGAGGTCATAAAAACTGATCCCCACTCCTCTTCCCAGCTATTTTCCCCCTTGTAAGTCACTGCATTGTCCTCCACCATTTTTCTTCTTAAGTTCCACCTGTAGTATCCAATTTGTTTTTCCTTCCTCCTATATTTTTGGTTTATAGTTTTCTTGATTAAAGATCCAGGTCTCTAGTCAAAACACATTCTTACAATATTTTGACAGACAAAGAACGATTTCCTGATTCAATCTGTTCCAATAGAAGACAACCTTACTGTTTAGAATGAGCTGTCCAAACATGATATGAAGCGAATATCTTAAGACCTTCATGAATCTCATGAATATTGACAGAGCAAAAACTCTTTATAAGTCAGTGTTGTATGCCTATTATAGTTGTATATCAGAAATATATGATGTCTTTGAAAAAATGGAACTTACATGTAGACACACACAGGTAGCATGGCTTCATCTCCCCTGGTCACTCCATTAAGGACATTAGAAGAAAATATAAGAAGCAGTAGGATAGATGGTATCCAAGAATGAAATCTATTTTTCCTGGACTCTGACTTTGGACATTAGAATGATAGAATAATTTTTTGCTCAAAGCTAAGATGGCAGTGTGAGGACAGGATTTCCTAGAAGTTCTCTTCCAAAATATTCCAAAAACCTTAGAATATGACTCTAACTAAATTTTTGAGAGACAGAACCCACAGAAAGACCTAGTGAGGCAATTCTCCAGCCTAAGGCAACTTGGAAGAACATGGGAAGGTTTGGTTCCACCAGACTGGAGGGGGCAGCAGCCCAGCCAAGATCACTGCACCTGAGTTAAGGGAGCTCCAGGCTTCTGGGGACAGCCTGGGTGCCTGGGTCCCTGGGGGGCACCAGCTCGGGGCAGCAGATACAGTTTCTAGATCTCCCAACCCAGGGGCACCAAGCACAATTTGGAACTCAGAGGGAAAACCTCTTCCAGAATGACCATGAAGCCCAGGACAGGGTGGCCCTCAGCATAGCCCAGGTCCCAGGAAACAGAAGTGGGCCCACAGAACCACTCAGCAGGGAGTTACCAGGTAGATGCTTCCCAGAGCACTCAGTCAATGGAAGATAAGGAGATGGGGGGGGGGGCAGACTGTCAAGGTATTTCCTCTGTCCCTGGGATAGGATTCTGGTGCTTTGTCCATATTTAGACCCTGGTCACAGTCTGGTGCCCCTATATTGTCATAGAGCAGGGACCCTCCTCACAGCTCCAGGGCAAAGGGGATGCTTGTAGTCATCCACAGACCAGAGAGCACAGGCCAGGAATGCAGTCAGAGCCTCTCATAAGAACTTGAAGGAACTGAAGTCCTCAAGGGGGTGCCCAATAACATTTAAAAGCTTGGGAAGCAATTCAAAACCTGGGCACAGGCTGGGGAAATGAGTAAACAAAAAAAAAGGAACCTAACCTTAGACAATTACTTTGGTCCCATGGAGGATCAAGATACACACTCATAATATGACAAAGTCAAAGCTTCTGTATCCAAAGTCTCCAAAAAAAATAGGAATTGGGCTCAGGCTAAGGCAGAGCTCAAAAAAGATTTTGAAAATCAGATAGGGAAGGTAGAGGAAAAATTGGGAAGAGAAATGGAAACGATATAGGAAAAACATGAAAACCAAGTCAGCAGTTTAGTCAAGGAGATACAAAAAAATTCCAAAGAAAGCAACATGTTAAAAACCACTTTAGGTCAAATGGAAAAATAAATCAAAAAAATTAAAAAGCTAAATTCACCAGATGGAAAAGGAGATAAGAAAGTTCTCTGTAAAAAAAACAACTTTTCAAATGTAGCATGAGCTAAACGAAGCTGATGACTCTGAAAAGAAAGAAGAAATCATAAAACAATACCAAAAGAATGAAAAACTAGAAGAAAACATGAAATACCTTGTTGGAAAAACAACTGACCTGGAGAACAGATCCAAGAGACGCAATTTAAAAATTATTGGGCTACCTAAAAGTCATCATCTGGAAAAAAACCAAGATTTATTTTTAAAGAATTTCTACAGGAAAATTGACCTGATATCCTAGAAGCAGATGGTAAAATAGAAATTGAGAGAATCTACTGATCTCCTCCTAAAAGAGATTCAAAAAATAACGCCCAGGAATGATATAGCCAAATTCCAGAACTACCAAGTCAAAGAGAAAATATGGCAAGCAGTCAGAAAGAAGCAATTCAAATATCATGGAGCTACAATCAGGAATACACAGGACTTAGCAGTATCCACATTAAGGGCTCACAGGACTCAGATTATAATATTCTGAAAGGTAAAAGAGCTTGGACTGCAACCAAGAATCAACTACCCAACAAAAATGAAAGTTCTCTTTCAGGGGAAAAGATGGACATCCAGTGAAATGGGAGAATTTCAAATGTTCCTGTTGAAATGCCCCGAACTGAACAAAAAGTACAGGATTCAGGTGAAGCTTAGAGAGGGTAGGACAGGAAGGGCAAATTATGAAGAATTTAATGATGTTTACCTGCATGTATTCTTGCATGAGAAAATGGTACTGATATTACTCATATGAATCTTCTAATTTAATAGAGCAAGTAGAAGGAGCATATGTAGACAAGGCATAGGAGGGAGCTAAATTTGAAGGCATAATATACTGTAAAGATGGCATCAATAGACGAAAAGGGAATATGCTGGGGGAAAGGGAAAGGAGGGGTACAATGGGTTAAGATATTTCACAGAAAAGAGACAAGAAAACGTTTTGCAATGGAGAAGAAGGAGGGAAGGGGAGGGGAAGTGAGCCTTCATTCTCATCAGAAATGACTCAGTGAAGAAATATCATACACATTCAGTAGGGTATTGAAATCTATCATAGCCTAAAGAAAAATGAGAGGAAAGGGATGGGATAAGAGGAACAAGGGTGGGGAGGGGGAGTGTAGGTGATAGGGAAGAGGGTAGAGTGTGGAAGATAGATATAACACATTTTTTTTTGTTCTTTGCAAGGTGGTGGGGTTGGATGGCCTGCCCAGGACCACATGGTTGGATAGTTGCTTTGTGTCTGGGGTGGGTTGTGGGCCTGGGGTTTCCTGGCCCCAGGTCCAGTGCTCTGTCTGTGGTGCTACTCAGCTCCCCCATTACACTTTTTTGAAGAGGGACTGAGTAAAGGAGAGAGAAAATAGAATAAATGGGAGTGGGGAGGAATAGATGGAGGAAATTACGATCAGCAATAGCAACTGTGGGAAAACATATGGAAGAAATTTCTCTGATGATTTTATGATAATGAATGTGATCCATCCCAGAGACAGCTGATGGTATCTGAACACAGACTGAAGCACATTTTTTTCTCTTTCTTTCACTTTTTCTTGTGAGATTTTTTATTTTTGTAGAGGGAAGTGGGATTATATTTACTCTTACAAGACTATTTTAGTAAAGTGCAAATAAATAAAAATGTAAATTTAAGAAAAGAATTATTCCTATTTTATTAAATAGGAAGAATGTGTTTGGCTGGAGATCTGGTTCTTTAATCAAGAAAATTATAAATCAACAATACAGGAAGAAGGAGAAATAAATAGGACACTATAGGTAGAGTATAAGAAGGAAAATGGAGGAGGAGGATGCAATAACTTACAAGGGGAAAACAGATGGGAAGAGTGGGGGGAATAGTATTAATGACCTCAGATAAATTTATGCTACTGGACAATGTGTTGGTAACAAAGTGAATTTGGGATTAATGCAATGAACTAAATACAGCTTCATGGGTATCAGTCAATAAATAAGAACTGCATCAAATGTAGAGAATATATAAAAAAGCAAAAGAAGTCTCTGCCCTCAATGAGCTTACAAGACAACATGTAAGAGACAACATGTAAATCTATGTACAAATGATATAAACAGACTAAATTAGAAACCATCATCAGAGGGAATGCACTAGCATTAAGAGGGTACAAGAAATGCTTCTTGGAGAAGTTGAGGTTTTATATGGGACTTGAAGAATGTCAGGAAAAGTCAAGAGGTAAAGATGAGGAGGGAGAGAAATCCAGGCATGGGGATCAATTAGGAAAAATGCCTGGAATTGGGAGATGAGATTTCTTGTGTGAAAAACAAGGAAACCAGTGTCACTGGGTTATAGAGGTGTGAGAAGACTGGAAAAGTAGAAGGGAAGAACTTTGTGAAGAACTTTGGACACCAACAGATTTTAGAATTGATTCTGGAGGTGATAGGGAGTCACTGAAGTTTATTGAGTAAGGGAGAGTGAGCGTTACATGGTCACATCTGTGCTTTAGGTAAATTAGTTTGACAGTTGAATGAAGGATGAATAGGAATGGGAAGAGACTGAGACAGAGAGACCAACCAGCAGATTATCACAACAGTCTAGGCAGGATGTAACATTTAGACTTGGTAGGATTATGATAGAAATTCATTAATATATAGATAATTATTATTCAAAAAGAAACATCTGAAAGAAGAGGTAGCAAGGAAGAAATAAAAGTTAGGAAGCTATATTAGGCACTAGGTGATGTAGTTGATAGAGCACCAGTCCTGAAGTCAGGAGGATTCGAGTTCAGATCTAGTCTTATTCTTGACACTTATTAGATGTGTGACCTTGAGCAAGTCACTTAACCCTGATTGCCTCGAATCCAGGGTCATTTCCAAACATCTTGCTCCATATCTGGTCACTGGATCCAGGTGACTCCAGAGGAGAAGGTGAGATTTCTGATTTAGCACAGTCTCCTTCCCACCCCACCCCCATTTGAACCCAATTCACATGCTTATCATGGCTTCACCTCCCTGTTGTCATGGCCTTCTTCAAGAACATGGGACAAACATCAACATATCACATCATGAAACTTGAAAATTTGAAAATGACAGTACTTTGGATATCATTTGTGCAATGATTAAAGAAGGAAAAGTCATGCAATAAATAGTAGCTCACATTTATATAATACTCTAAATTTGACAAAGCACTTTCCTCATGACAAACCTGAGTGGTGATCAATGAAAAATATTAATCTTCTCAATGTACAGGTGAAAAGAGTGAGACTCAGAGAAATTAAGTGATTTGGCCCTAGTCACAAGACTAGCTTAAGTGTCTGAACTGGGACATGAACCTAAGTTTGCTGTTGCTATTAAAACAGAAGGGGGTATCATTGTAAGAGTGTTCTGCAGGTCACCTGATCAGACAGAGGATGTGGATGATACTTTCCTAAAACTGGTTGCCAAATTAGCAAAGGGAAATATAGACAAACATGATGGATATCAGTTATCCAGATGTTTATGTGTGGGTCATTTCACTAAAAAAAGCATCTGATAAACTCTTAATTAATGTTTATCTAACCCAAAAAATATTTTAAAAGGGAGGTATTAAGCACCTACTATGTGTCAGGCAATGGGATAAATACAAATATTATCTCATTTGATCCTCCTATCAACTTTGTGATGTAGGCTATTATTATTCCCATTTTACAACTGGGGAAACTGAGGCAGGATTTTTAAAATGATTTTTCTGGAGTTTCATAGTGAATAATTCATTACAACTTATAAGTCAGCTTTCAAAAAATAAGAGTGATAAGATAAACTGTTAATGTGGACTTAATTCTCACTAACATGGAGAAACTGATTGGTTAAGCAATTGGTTAAATGATTTTTCTGGAGTTTCACAGTGAATAATTCATTTCAACTTATAAGTCAGCTTTCAAAAAATAAGAGTGATAAGATAAACTGTTAATGTGGACTTAATTCTCACTAACATGGAGAAACTGATTGGTTAAGCAATAACAATAAATAAAAACAAGAAATGTGATGAGAACCTTGGGAGACCTGGTTGGTCACATTATCTTAGAATTTGCAATAACCCTCAGATTTAGGAAAGATGATTCTGCATACCTTGAGAGAAATGATAGGCATTATCTAAGATTCTAAAAGGAAATATTCCTCAAGAGAATGTGGGTTTGGGGGGGGGGGGGGGTGACACTATAAAACTAAATTTTGACAATGTAATCCTAACTGATTCCACTGGGGAAACAAGACAATGACAACTACACTCTCCTAGCTCTATAAACCTGAGCAAATCATGAGCCTTCTGACTTTTATTTCCTCATCTATAAAGTGGGGTTAATAGAGCCTTTTCTAGGTGAGAGAGAATAAAATAAATGGGGGTGGGGAGAAATAAGATGGAGGGAAGTACAGTTAGCAATAGCAACTGTGGGGAAAAACATATTGAAGCAACTTCTCTGATGAACTTATGATAAAGAATGCAATCCATCCCAAAGACAGAGCTGATAGTATCTGAAAACAGACTATTGAAAAGGGGGGGGGGGGGCTTAAAAATAATTCCTTTTCTACCTGCCTCACAGTATTGCTGTAGATTTTAGATAAAACAAGTTAAAGTGTTTTATAATATATAAAGTGTTATTCCATTGTAAGTTTTCATTAGCTATCCCTCCTAATTTTGAGTCATTTTCACACTTAATATAATAAACTTCCTATCTTCTAAGACACACTGGTGGGGGTTCATGAGCTAAGATTCGAGTGACTGCAGACCACAGAGCAACTTGCTCCATCTGGGAGCCCCACATGGGAGAAAAGTGGGGAGGATGCTCTAAATGTTAAAACTGCTGAAGTTATTCTGCAGGATTTCACTCTCAGGCCTTTTCTTCCCTCCCCCATCTACTCACCACCACCATCAAAGAGCTGTCAAGGCCAGGAGGTTTAGACTAGCAGAACAAGAGGTTTGCTCATTCCTTGTCAAAAGTGGAAGAAAGACATAAAGTTCCCTCTCCATTTCAAGTGAGTTTTTGTGTCAGCAGGAAGGTTGGGAAAGGCTGAACCCTAGCAGCATCACAGAAGCAAAAGGAAAAAACAGAAAGGAAACTGCAGAGAAAAAAAATGCCCTCAGGGTGCCATTCGTTTTTCTTGACAGATAGTTTAAACACCATGGCTAGATTAGTTTAGAAACCAGAAGAAATGTTTCAGCTTCCATTAACCCCCTGGCCAGATGCTCTCTCACGGATAAAGGCTTTGGCACAATTACCTGCAAAGGGCTCTTTGCACGCAAACCAGACTTGCAGTATCTAAAAAGGATGCCAGGAAAAGGCTCCTATGTTATGGGTCTTGCAAAAGCCCTTCACATGGACTTGGCATGGGAAGGGAGAAGTTAGGACAAGGTAAAGGTGGTCTAGGGAACTTGCCATTGAAGATTTTCACATTTCTCTATCACCACAAGATTTTTCTTAAAACAGCCCTATAAGGTAGTTAGAACAAGTATTCCTTCCCCCAATTTATTTTTTCTCCCCCCAATTTATAAAGTGAGGCATGGAGCATTGTGATATGGTGAAAAAAGGAATGGAATTGGAGACAGAGGATTTCATTTTCTATTCTGTATTAACTACTTACTGTGATCTAGGGAAAAATTACTTCATGTCACTAAATATCAGTTTCCACATTTGTAAAATAAGGTGTAAAATAAGATGACTTTTAAGATCTTTTCCAATTTTATATTAATGATAATTTTGATAACATGGAATTACTTTTAAATGCTGAAATCTGTGTAGCCAGGATAAGAAGGGGGGATGGCAATTTGCATCTTATATCTCTTACAAGGATCTCACATCCAAGATACATAGAACTAACATAAATAAATAATCCTTCTTAAATAGATGAGTGGCCACAGAAGATGATGAATAAACAGCTCTCAGACATCACAATTAGCAACCATATGAAAGAATGCTATTAATCACTAATAAAAGAAATATAAATCAATACAATCTTAAGTTTTCATGTGACACCCAGCAAATTGGCAAAGATGATATAAAATGAGAAGATTTGACACTAGAAGGGCAATGGAAAAATGAGGTAGGAATTAGTTCAATCATTCTAGAAAATAATAAAGAATTATCTAATCCCTTGTTCATCCTTTGTTTTTGAAGAGAACCAATGACATCTTGACTGGTGACCTGTATTTAGGGGTCACAAAGAATCAGACTTGCCTGAAATGACTCAATAGAGAATTATACTAAGGAAGTGACTAAAATGTCCATTCCCATTGACCCAGAGAGTCCACTGTTAGGTATATACTTTATGGAAGTAAAGAACTAGAAATAAAATAGATACCCCTCAGCATGGTGTGGTGGTAAGAACACAGTTCAGAAATGAAAGAACTTGGTACTAAAACTGCTTTTGACATTTAGCTGCTGTGTCATCCAAGCAAGTCTCAATTTAATCTCAATTTCCTCATCTAACAAATAAGGGAGCTAGATTAGATAGTCTCTGATATCCCTTCCAGGTCTGTAACAATGATTTATCCATGGCTAAATGAATCATGGTATACAAATGAGACTGAATATTATTTTATCAGAAATGAGGATTATGAAGAATATAGAGAAGAATTAGAAGACTTACATGATCTGATACAATGTGAAGTAAGCAGAACCAGGAAAACAAAATAAATCATGATGACAACAATGTAAATATAACAAACTGAAATTAAATATTCTGCAATTTTGTTGATCAAACTTAGCCCTAAAGAAAAAGATAAAAGGATATTCTTCCCTCCTTTCAATCTATCAGTCAATAAGCAAAAAGTAAGTGGCTACTATATACTAGATCAGTTCGAGGTGCTAGGGATGCAAGTACAGTGAAAGAATACCTACTCCAAGGAATATACACTCTAATGGAGGTGGCTAGTACATATATAAATATATTGTATAAATTATAAGGTGAATAAATGTAAATAAATTCAAAGCAATTAAATAAAAAGTAATTTGGGAGGAAGGTTCTAGCCATTGGGAGAATCCAAAAAACTTCAGTTAGAAAATGGTGCCTGGATTACCAATTTCCAAACTGGATAGAGCTAAAATGACAGATGAAAGTTTGCAACCCCATCAAACTCCCCTAAAAATCTCCTCCAAATAACTTTCAAATAATGCCTTAAACTAACTTTTGGAGTAAAAGAGCCAACAAAAGTTTGGGGTAAGACATTTTTCCAGCCTAAGACAACTTAGGAGGTCAACAGGAGAGGATATGGGTCACAGTTCCCAGATAAAGAAAATCCTTGTGATCAAGGAATCAGGTACCCTGGTTGCAGTTCCAAACCAGAGAGTAGCACCAGCAAATGTAGGATAACA
This sequence comes from Macrotis lagotis, assembly GCF_037893015.1. Lineage (NCBI taxonomy): Eukaryota > Metazoa > Chordata > Mammalia > Peramelemorphia > Peramelidae > Macrotis > Macrotis lagotis. The sequence goes on along the minus strand of NC_133662.1, from coordinate 242,657,436 downwards.
AAAAATTGGCTCCAAGGTCAAAAGCTAGTCCATGTAGCTGCAGGGGAACAGGGCCCTTCCTGGATAAAGACCAGAGCACAGACTAGGAGAGCAGTGACTACACACCTGTTCCCATATCACATTACCTTGAAAGCATCAAAAACTTGCAGACTCTCAAAACCTGTTCTGAAAACAATAGCACCAAAAAAACACTGAAGTTTGAGATGCTTCCTCCCTATCCCAAGGTGAACAATGCCCAACTTACATAAAATTCCAAGTGAAATAAGCAAAGAAACAAAAAGATAACTTTATAATAAAAACCTACCACAGTGAAAGACCAAAACACAAACTCAAAAGATAACAATGTGAAAATAGCTACAACCAAAGCTTCAAAAAAATGTCCAAAGGCAATTTCTGGAAGAGTTAAAGAAAGAGATATGAATAGTAGAGGGGAAATTGAGACAAGAAATGAGATTGATCCAAGAAAACTATGAAAAGAGAATTAACAGCTTGATAAAAGAGGCAAAAAAACTGAAGAAAGCAACACTTTAAAAAACAAAATTGGCCTGATAGTAAAAGAATCCCAGAGAAATTCATTGAAGAAAATAATTCCTTAAACAGCAAAATAGGTCAAATGGGAAAAAAAGGTACAAAATCTCACTGAAGAAAAATCATGTCTCAACAATTAGAACTGGGCAATTGGAAGCTAATGACTCCATGAAAAATTAACAAACAATAAACCAAGTTAGAAGATAAGGTGACTTTTGTGAAGAATAGTAAGGAGATCATTGTCACTGTATTTCAGATTTTAAAGAGGCAACATTTGAATTTAGTTCTTCCTAACTCCCAGGTCCACAACTTTCTCCACCATGTCCTGGAATGATCCATTATGTTCAGATGTCACAGTTTGTTTAGCCATTCCCCAGTTAATAATCACTTTGTTCCTATTTCTTTGCTACTTTGAAAAGTGTTGCTGTGAATTTTCAATATAGACTTTTGTTTCTGTCTTTGACTTCTTTAGGAGAGGAGAAGGGGAATCAATAGTTATGGAAAGTTTCCAAAAGAAAGAAAAAGATCATGAATTTTTTATATTATTTTGATTTTTTTTTTACCAAAATGTAACCAAGACTATATGAGTATCTATTGACTCATACCTCTGCTTCCTCTTCTCTAGAAAAACCTTTCTGACCCTGGTTTATCCAAACATTGGGAGTATTTTGAATGGGACATGAGCAGGAAATAAGTAAATTTCTTCTTCAGGTGATTTTCTACAGTAGTCTTCATTAATTACTGTCACCCAACTGACTCAGAGGCAGAGAGAACGTGTCCTGTTGCGTCTCGATTGTTAATTTTTTTTTTTAGGCATTTGATATCATGGGCAAAGCTGATGCCATACTTATTCTGCGAGTTGGATCCTCACACACGTCCTTTCTGTTAACAACTAGCAATTTACAAAAGAATGTGACAAGCAATGTGTGCTATTAATCAAAACCATACCATCCGGCGGAGTTAACCATTTGCAGGGAATGTGCCTTTTTCTGGAGGTTTCTTTCAGTGTTTGTCAGGGAGTAGCTCTTGTGTCAAAATAAAATCTATCAATAACTCCTTTAAAAAGCATTTGATTTGGGAAAGCCAAATATAGCTTCGAAGGCTCTCCTTGGGCACAGTGTCTCCCACACAAATGTGAATGCTATATGCAATTTTTTGGTAGATCCAATTACAAAGATAACTATGTTTGGTGATAAGTACTGTGTACTGATAATCAAGTAAATAGAAAAAAAATGGAGAACCACCCACACTGTCTGTGAGAATCATGGAAGATAACAGTAGCAGAGCAGAAAGAGTCTGGGATTTGAGAGGCAGGAGGACAAGAGTTCAAATCCATCCCAAATTCTGCCACTTTCTATCTAGAGCCTTCACACAAGACACTTAACCTCACTGGACCTCAGTTTCCTCATCTGTAAAAGAAGTGAATTGGATTAAATGACCTTTAAGTTCCTTCCTGGCTCCATATTTATGGCATTGAGGTCTTGTATTCCTGTGATTATCATCATCTTTTTAACAGTTTGGCATAAGTATTTTTTTTGTTTTTTTGCAAGGCAAGGGGGTAAGTGACTTGCTAAGTAATTATGAAGTGTCTGAAATTGGATTTGATTGGCATAAGATTGAGAGAGAGGGATGACAAGGGACTTTTTCAGGGCAGAGTGAAGGGAACAGCTATGAAGGACCTCTGTGTGTAGAGACAAGCATGGAGATGGCTGCACCTGGCTGTTTCAGTAGGCAACATACTGAATGTTCAAAGTGGAAAAATTGATTCATCACCCCCCTCCCTTCCTTATAATTCTGGATCACCAGCACACACAGCAATAGCAACTTCAGCTAAAACAATTTTTCAGTTTAGCTACTTCATGAAGAGAAGTAAGTAGGAATACCTAGAAGCAACAGGCAAGGGTTCAAATCCTTGCCCAGGCCTGTTGACTTCAGAAGGAGAAACCACTTCAAGCTCCTATTTCACTCTTCTCAAAACACTCCACATGGGTCCAGTCATTTTTTGTGATGCATCTGTCTCTCCATGTGCATCTCTCTACAGTTGCAGTTGATGCTTGACTTGTCTCCATAATGTGAGTTATCATTTAGTATGAATAGCTCACATTAGTTGGAGCAGAGCTAAAGAGCTTATGATCGCAGATTCAAACCAACCCTTCCCCTCCATGGACCAGTTAACTTCATATAGAATCTCCATCTCCTTGTAAGACAGTATGCCAAACCTGAGCAAATCATCACCCATATATATGCCTTTAATGCCCTTAGACTTAAGAGTTATAAGTCCTACAAGCCATCTAATCTAGCCTCTTCATTTTACAGATGGAGAAACAAAGACCCAAGGAGCTGTGATGACTTGTGCATAGTCACATAGGTCATGGATTAATTGGACAATAGATTTTAGAGCTGAAAGGGACCTCATAGGTTATTTAGTCCAAACTTCTCATTTTGCAGATGGAGAAATTGAGGCTCAGAGTGGTTAATTAACTTGCCCAAGGTCATCCAAGTAGCCTATAACAAAGTCAGCATTCCTCCAACTCCAGATATAGCACTCTTCCCACTCCACTGGGACTACACACTGTTGCTTCTCAATGGGGAGGGACAGAAATTGGCTCCAGTAACTTTCTTGCCACCCTCAGGAGACCAAAACGCAGCACTTCACATGTGCGCCTGTTTGGCAGAGCTGTTGAGGCGTGGGAGGCAATGAACACACAGAGGAAGTGTGGCTGCCCGGGTCTCCAGGGGACAGGGTGACAGAAGCCCCAGGAGAACAGCAGATGGCACAGAGAAGATGCCAATGCCGCCCTGCCCAAGTGTCAGCCACCCACTCCCAGGAGGGTCCTCCACTCCCCCCCATCCATTTTTGCAAATCTATTTGCAGGGAAAAAACCCCAAGCAATGAGGTAACTGCAGGACCAGAAGAGAAGGAGAGCAGGAAAACAGATGGCAGCTGCTGTCACAGCAAATAGAGGACACCCCAAAAGGCAGGGAACAATGGGAGAGTTCTGGGAGCTTATCTGGAAATAGGGGATCCTCGTGGCTGAGTTTTTCCTTTCCATTAAAAAAAAATCCACTTTCCATTGTCTGACTGGTAAGAGGGGCAGGGCAGGGCAGGGTAGGGTAACCCCTGAGAAACAGGTGGAGGAAGTTTCTGTACAGAGGTGACCAACAGGATGAACTCTTAAAGTACAAAGATGAGAAGTCAGCACCAAGGACAGTAGCAGCCAAAGATGCCTCCCTGGCCCCTCAGTCTGGGGGAAATAGACTGCCGAGCTTCTTTCTGTAAACAACAAAGGATGTTCTATACCACAATCCTCCAGTAAGATTCAGTTCCCTCCAAAGGAAATTTCCAGTCCCAAGTCCCAAGCCATGAGAATAAAACTTCTGGGAAATTTTCAGGAGAAAGATTGGAACATACTAGAAAGAGGGCTTTTGGAAGGAGCTGAGTCATTTCTGTTCTCCACAAGCTTAGTGAGCTCCAACTCTATATAGAACAATAATGGCATTAATTAGGATCACCTGACCCCTGCACTCAGTGGTCTCCCAAATGGTTTTCCCAACTGACCTCCCAGCCTCAAATTTCTCCCCTTTCTAAACTGTGTTCCACAGATATTTTTTAATGCTATCCACAACAGTCTCTAGTTCAATAAACTCCTGTGGCTCCCTATTACCTACAGATCAGAGATTCTTCACTTTTTATTGTATCTTGAACCTTTGGGGCAATCTAGTGACGTTATTAGACACCTCAGGATAATATTTTTTATTATATAAAAATGTAGCAATATTACAATAACTTATGTTGAAATATTGTTGTCAACCATTTGTTAAGTTAGGGACAGAAACAAAATGGTAGATTAGAGGCGACCGCGCAGATGAATCTCAAAACTTTAAAATCAGCCTTTGGAGTGGCAGAATCAACAACAGGTTGGACTGAGACAATTTTTTCCGTCTATGAAACTTAGGTGTGCAAGAGAGGTCTATGAGATGGGGCAGAAGCCTGTCTGGAGCCCATACAAGTGGTGGGGCAGCAGTAGCAGCTTCAGAAACGCTCAGCCCAGAGACAGCAACTGGGTCAAATACCTAGTCAGAAAGAGATTATAGGGAACCTTTTGCTGGAACTGGGTGAAACTGGTGTGGTTTGGCAATTGGATTACCCATAAGTTTCCTAGGTCACAGTTCCAGAGCAGAGAGGAGCACTTGTGATTGATCACAAGGGAGCAATGGCTCTGGTTGCAGTTTTAAGCCAGAGAGGAATTTTAGCAATTGAAGCTCTAGGTGGCCAGGGACTAGGTTACAGTTCCAGGGTCAAAAAGAAAACTAGCCCTTGTACCAGGGCTAGTACCAGGGGCCCTTCCTGGAAAAGAACCAGAGCATGGTCCAGAAGACCAGTGACCATACCTCTGCCTGCATCATATCACTTTGAAAGCATCAAAAACTTGCAGAACCACTGAACAAACTCTGAAAAAAATAGCCAAAAAAGCCTGAAGCTTGGGACAGTGCCTCCCCATCCTCAGGTAAGCAGAGCCCAGCTTGATTGTAAGTTTCAAGTGAAGAAATAGGCTGTAAAAATGAGCAAACAACAAGAAAAAAACTTTACCATAAAAAAGCTACTACAATGGCAGGGAAGACCAAACCACAAACTCAGAAGAAGACCACACTGTAAATACAACTACAACTAAAGCCTCAAAGAAAAATGACCAACAAGAATCCCTGGAAGAGTTAAAGAAAAAGTTAAGAACAGAGAAAAAAAATGAGAAAAAGTGAGAGCAATGCAAGAAAATAAAGAAAAAACAGTTAACAACTTGGTAAAACAGACCAAACAATACTAAAGAAAACAACACCTTCAAAAACAGAATTAGCCTGATGGCAAAAGAGGAACAAAAATTCACAATTTTAAGGAAAGAAATTCCTTAAAAAGAGACTAGGCCAAAGGAAAAGGAGGTACAAAAATTCACTCAAAAAAATCATTCGTTAGCTGTTGAATTACAGCCAGAAACTAATGACTCCAAAAGATATTTAGAAACAATAAAACAAAGTCAAAATGAAAAAGTAAAAGAAAATGTGAAATAGTTCATCAGAAAAAAATGACCTGGTAAATAGATTGAGGGGAGATAATTTAAGAATTATTGGACTATATGAAAGCTGTGACCAAAAACATGTAGAAGTCATATTTCAAGAAATTATAAAGGAAAACTGTCCTGGTATCATAGCTCTAGAGGGTTAAATAGAAATAGAAAGAATCCAGTAATCACCCCAAAAGAAATTACAAAACAAAAACTCCCAGGTATATTATACCAAATTCCAGAGCTCCCAAGTCAAAGAGAAAATATCACAAGGGGCCAGAAAGAAATAATTCAAATATCATGGAGTCACAGTCAGGATCACACAAAATTTAGACACTTTCACATTAATAGAGCAGTGGGTTTGGAATGAGATATTCGAGAAGGCAAAGCAGTTAGGATTACAACCAAGAACAAGCTATCCAGTAAAATTGAAAATAATTCTTCAGGGGGGAAAAATATTTAATGAGATAGCAGACTCTTAAGCATTCCTAATGAAAAGACCAGAACTGAATAGAACATTTGATATTCAAACAAAAGACTTGAGGAAAGCATGAAAGGTAAACATGAAAGAGTAACCATAAGGACTCCATAAGGTTAACTATCTACATCCCAAATGGGAAAATGATACATGTAACTACTAAGAACTCTTTATCATTATTAGCCCAGTTAAAAGGAGTTTACATAGACATGTGTTGCATGAATGTGAGTTGATTATGTTGGAATGATCCCCAAAAGAAAAAAGTGAAGAGGCAAGAAAGAGGATGCACTGGGAGGAGGGGAAGGGAAGAATAGGGAAAATTATTTCACATAAAACAGGCACAGAAGAAAGAACTTTTACAATGGAGGGGAAATGGGGGAGTGAGTAGGCAATGATCAAAAAAGGAAGAAAAATAAATATATGTGTATGTATGTATATGTACACTCTCAGTTATGCAAAGAATTCTATTTTACTTAAAAGGGAAATTAAAAGAGGGATAAGAAAAAGGTAGCAGGAATGTTAAAAGAAAGGGCAGATAAGTGAAGCATTAATTAGAAGCAAAATAGACTTTTGAAGAAGAATAGTAATACAAAAGAGAATAAACACAAGAAAATGGGATGGAGGGAAATACAAAGTAATCATATTACGAATGAGAAGGGGATAAGCTCACCCAATAAATGGAAGTAGATAGCAGAATGGATTAGAAACCAGAATCCAACAATATGTTGTTTATAAGAGACATGCTTGAAACAGAGAAAAACACAAAGTAAAAATAAGGTGCTGGAATAGAATCTAATGGGGGTAACCTGATCTCAGATAAAGCAAAGAAAAAAACAGACTGAATTAAAAGAGATACTCAGGAAAACTATATTTTGATAATGTAGACTATGAAGTAATATCAAAAATTTTACAAGTTTATCTAATAAAGGTCTCATTTTCTCAAATATATAAAAGAACCATTCATCAATTGACACATTGTCAAGGGATAAAAACTGGCAGTTTTCTGAAAAAGAAATAAAAAATATCAATAATCATATAAAAATACTCTAAATCACTCTTAATTGGAGAAATGTAAGTTAAAACAGCTATAAGGCACCACCTCACACCTATCAGACATAATAAATGCTGGAGGGGATGAGGTCAAATAGGTATTAATGCACTGTTGGTGGAGTTGTGAACTGGTCTAGTCATTCTGGAGAATGATGTCCATAGAATTATAAAACTGTCCATACCATTACTGGGTCAGTACGTAACCCTTTATATAGCAGGCATTTAATTTTTATTACTGACTGACAGATTAAATAAAAGTCATCTAGTCTAACCCAACAAATGAGCAAATGAAGTCTTAGAAAGATTAAATTGTCCAAAGACACACAGGTGTCAGAATTGGGATTCAAACTCCTCTGATCACAGATCTAGAAGGGACCTCAGAGACCATCTAGTCTAACTCTCTCATTTGACAGATGAGAAAACTGAGACCCCATTCCTTGGAGGGAAAGTGATTTATACACAGTAAGCATTCTCGGTGAGATTGGAATCTAGGTCTTGGTATTCTTTCCACCATACCATGTCTCCCAAACAAGGATGTTTTATTGTTGACAATGGCTAATATTGTTCCACAACTATGGATCCACTGCTTTGCTTTCATTTAGAGAGACTTTGCTTTGCTCCTGCTCCTCAGTGAACATTTATAGGCCTAAGGTCATAGGTGTGGCACATGAGGGAAAGGGGCAAATGGGGGGCAGGAAGGAGAAGAAGCCTCAAAATTGTTATAAATAACATTTTAAGTCTATTATTGCTGTTTTAAAAGGCAAGAGGTTATATCCAGTAAGAAATTTACTGTAAACTTGCAAGTAAAAAAAGTCTGGGAAGGTGACATTTTTGCCTACCCCACCCTCATCTGCTGGCAGGTAGGTGGCTCAGTGGATAGTGCAAGAAGAAAGGGCAAGAATTTAATTTTCAAACTAAAATTACATGCAAGGTGCTTGCAAAATTACATACAGGGTTAGGTCAATAAGATATGCTCTTCTACTATAAAATAAGGAGGTTAGTCCAGCTGATCATCAAGATTCCTTCTAGTTCCGAATCCTATTTCCCTATGAAATGATGCCTCTTCCAGAAAGTAGCCCAGTTCCTCAGCAACAGCCTTCTGCTTCTAACTCATATTAAGCTTTTGAGCCTCTAAAGGAAGAACCAAGTGATGCAGTGGGTAGAGTACTGGGCCTAGAGTCAGGAAGACTTGAGTTTAAATGCAGATACTTGTGGTTTGACCCTGGGTAGGTCGCTTAACCTGTCTGCCTCAGTTTCCTCAACTGTAAAATGGGGACAATAATAGAACCTACCTCACAAGATTATTGTGGGGAGAATGAAATAAGATAGTAATTATAAAGCACAGATCTGGTACATGGAAAGGGCTTAATTGTAATGCTTGTTTCCAAGTCATATGTAATATTGGCAAGTATAATTATCTTCATAGGTTAGTGGTTGTCCTCTTGAGGGTAGGGGGACATGCCTTAGCTAAACTTTTGCATCTTTCCTAGTAGTCAGCATGATATTTTGCTCATAAGATAGCTCGTAAGAGGTATATGGTCCTATCTCTTCCAGTTGAAGTATATCTGCCTCTTCAGATGCACCATCTTCTCCAAATGAAGTATCCTTTCTTGCCTCTTCATGAAAGATCATAAGGACTAAATTTGTCTCACTCTGTTACAAATGCTCCATACTCCCCGCTAAGGTATAACTACATCCCTCATACACATTTCTATTCAACTTGAGGAATAGGTTGGAAGCATAGACTGGTTTGCTCAGTGTTTGTAAGAGGACCAGGATCCGAGGCCATCAAGTCTAGTTCTTTGCCTGTAGCTATCTCCTTTGATGAGGAACTCATTATCTCACAAGGCTTAAATTTTGCTTTGGACATCTCTTCCAATGAGCAAAAGTCTTCTCTAATTTCTAGCCATTCATCCTAATTATGCACTCTGGAAGCACACTCGATGAGTCTTATTCTTTCTTAATAGCCCTTCAGCTACTCAAATGTAATAATCCAGTCCCATCTAAATCTTTCCTGGTTCAACATGCCCTCTCCTAGAACCTGCCATCACAGAATTTTGTTTCCAAGCAAAATCACTCCATCTCCCTCAACATACATTAATAAGCAAGGCAATATAGATTTTATTAATACAAAAAATGAAACAACCTCTACAAGGAACTGCCAAGTCCTTCAGCATCCTTATTAACCTCCTCTGGGAACACATATGTGCCCTCCCTCCCCCAGGCTTAGATGCAACTGTTCCAGATGTGGTCTGCCTTGAGAAAAGGAGGATAGAACCATCATCTCTTACGTCTTTGGCTGCTATGAGTCTATCAAAGAGGTCTCAGTTTACGTGGCATTTTTCAGCTGCCAGGTCCCACTGATGACTCATGTTGAGCTTATAAGCATCATCAAAAACCCTGGGGTCTTTGTCATATGAATAACTATCTAACTACATCCTTGATTGGTCTGTGGGGCCAATCAACTTTATGAAGAGAAAAAAACTCAAATGCCTTTGAAATCTCATCCCATTTTCAGTTCCTCTGTGGAATCTTCCTGAATTAATTCCATCTCATTTCTCAAGTCACTTCCACCATACATAGAATCATGAATAATACCATAGTGCAAAAAGGGTTTTTTTAATAGCTGACATTTTTATATTCCTTTAAGATTTGCAAAATATGCACATTCTTCACAAAGTTTTAAGTGCTATATAAATGTTAGCCATTATTATTATTACTATTATTACTCTCTGATTTGATTGTTACAATGACCCTGTAAGGTAAATGCTATGAAGATCTTCATTTCACAGATGAGGAAACTAAGGGTAGGTGACTTGCCCAGGTCATATAGTTAATGAGCATCTGAGGGAGGATTGGAACTCAGCACATTCTATACACTGCACTCACTCAGCAGCCGTTTAGAGCATGAACATTCAACCTTTTAGTTCTTCCGGGTTGCATAACCTAACAAAAACTTGTCAAGGGCCACATATATAATTTAATATTTATTTATGGTGACAATGTAACATTATCAATGAGTATAACAAAATGTAATAATGTAATAAAGTATAATAAAATGTAATAATGTGATAAAAATGATTATAATAATAATAATAAAACATTTACTTTTTAAATAAAAAATAAGACATGCCATTTTAATGTGAATACTGAGCTTCCTTTTTTGATACCAAGACATCTATGTCTGGTTTGATAGAGCTTGTAGTGAGGGAACAATATTTTCAGGAGAGTCACCTGATTTTTTTTCTATTTTTATGTTTTGTATGCTTCATAAAGGGAAAAAAGGTTACCCCCAAATATATGTACTGCCCCAAAGTGACAAGATGAACAAATAAGTTCACGAAATGTTAGATAGTTCTTTAGGCAGGTATGACTTATAAAAGTCCAATAAAGAATCTCGAACAAATTTTTCTTTAAGTTGCATATCTGACTGCAACTCTATCCATTCTATTTTGCAAGCAAAATGTTGACCCTTGGGGTGGCTAGGTGGTGCAGTGGATAGAGCACTGGCCCTGGAGTCAGGAGGACCTGAGTTCAAATCCAGCCTCAGACACTTAATAATGACCTAGCTGTGTGGCCTTGGGCAAGTCACTTAACCCCACTGCCTTGCAAAAACAAAAACAAACAACAACAAAAGATTCACTGACTGAGAAGAGAGCCCAGGAATGAGCAAGTTGATCTTGTAACAACTGCCTAGAATGGATGCCACAAACTAGTCTTCTCTTCCTCCCAATGGCCTTAAAACTCTGATTCATGAGCTTTCACACAATCCTGTCCTTCTCAGCCCATGGTGCACTTCCCAGCCATGGACACTTCTCTCTTCATTGCTTGTTCCTCTTTCTATGTTATCTTTCTCTATTAGAAAGTAAGTGAGGGCTAGGACTTGCTTGCTTACTTATGCTCATATCCTCAGTACTCATCCTCAGTTGAGCCTGCTCTAGAGTAAGCCCTGAAAAAAAATCTTTTTCATTCATTCAGTAACCTTACAACTTAGTTTGTTTTGTTTTTTTAGTTAATGGAGCAAAAGGCCTCAGAGTTGCTGTTGAACAACTGTTGAACAGAGAAAGCTGTTGAAGACTGGTGAAGATAAAACTAGTGCTTTCATGGTTTCACAATTCTTCCTCTAAAAAACATGAAGGGAGAAAGGTGGGGAGAAAACTGTACAACTAATGAAGCCATAACTAGGTAAGTGCAACTGGCGATTTGTCTCAGGGTACAGAATTTAAAGAATCCTAATAGTTTATAGTCTTTTAGTAACAAAACCAAAACAAAACAAAACTAATAGTAATTAGCAAGACTGGATTAGAGATGAGAATGAATCTGTAATTGCACTGGTATAAAGGACTCTCAATGAAGAACCTCCTCTTACCTATGCAGGTCGGCACCTCTCTACACAATTTCCTGGGGAAATGAGAGTTGTCCAGGGTCACAAAGTCAGTTTATATCAGAGGCAACACTTGAACTCGGATCTTCCCATCTCTGAGGCTGACTTCCTACCCACTGTACTATATTATGCCATACTCTTAAAAGGCAAACATCATTCCTTAAAATAGGAAGCAAGATGCTTCTCCACCAGAAGTCCAGCACTAGTACCTCTGCCACTATCTTCTTCTCAGTGGCACGATCCCTGGTGGTCAGCTACCATTTGCCCCAGGGCTGGTCTGTGGTATATGTGGCTCTCCTAAATAATGTCTTTCCTCATTAGGTTCATGAGTTACTAGCCCTGAAGCCAGAAGGAATCTCAGAGGTGATCTAGTCCCACCCCACCCATTTGACAGATGAGGAAAGTGAGGCTGGGGAGGTTGATTGACTTGCCCAGAGTCACAAAGGGAATAAGCATCAAAAGCAGGACCACTTCCTTCAGAGGCTCAGTTCTTTCCTAAACTCATCAAGGGAAGCTCCCAGACAGAGCTGGGTATGGGGGGGGGGGGACTTGCCTGGGTCCCACTCATGTTGTAACTGAAAGATGTATAAAGTAGACTGCAAGTGTCAACCTAGCCATCCTGGGAACTTCCAGCAGGGTTGGATTCATTTGCTTGGGGGAAGGGGAGTGGGGAATACTCATAATTACTACAGGAGATGGCAGAACTGAAGAGCCAAGAGGAAAAGGAGATAAGAGGCCTTGGCAGACAAATTATAAGAATTTTCATCAGAAATCTGAGTTCTTCCATTTAGGATCTTGGCTGATGCTAGCAGACAGAGCTCCAAATTTTTATCACAGAAACAGCTACATGTAATACTTAGAATCTGACATTTTAAAATGCTCTCCTGTTAAGCTATTTCTACTTTTTGATTAGTTTTTTTTGAGGGGGGGGCATCTAAAGGAAAAAAACCAATTACCCTGACATGGAAAAGAAAATAGACAAGAGGAATAGACTGGCTTTGATACACACAAACACTCAACCAGCCGCAACATCACTGAGGCATGTGCAGCAGACTCACAATATGTAGGGCCTAGTAGAGTGGAACGCCCATGTACAAAAGGGGCATTGTCTCTGCCCAGCTGAGAAAGCAAGCTCATTCTGGCCTCTGAGATTCCAAATTAGCCAGGCCACAGAGTATGTAAGGCCACGGTGGCAAGACACAAACCAATTGGTTCTTGGCATTTACAATTTTTTTTTTAAATCTCCTTTGGTTTTTTTTCCTGGATTTTTTCCAGGCGTTAGCACACCATAAGGAGACAGGTGTACCTGGGCAGTAAGGAACAGATCATGTTCTTTCTCAGGATGGGTAGATGCCACTCTATACAATCCATCCCAAAAAAAGCATTTATTAAGTGCTGTCAAAGCATAGCATTCTCAAAATGAAAATCCTGGTTGATTTCTTTAAAGAGTCCTCAGCCTTCCTATCAGTCATCTTACCAAACTAGCAAGAATTTAGAACTCCTAGGTATCTTAAGCTATGCTACAAATTCAGGAGGACAATGATTAGGATGCTGGGAGACAAGTCCTGCCAGGAAGAAACAACAAGAGATCAGATAGTATTATAGGAGCAGTTTTGGGCATAGATATGGTGCAACTTTCCTGGTTAAGCTACTTAGGAGGTTAATGATTTTCTCTATTCTCTGTTTTTCCATAAAAATCCAATTCTTTCCCAATTCATGGTGTTTATTTTTCATAATAGCCTCCACCTTAAAGTTTAGATGATAAATCCCAGAGAATAAAACTTCAAGTCTAATCTATACTTTCTGTTGATTTTGTTTTAACCCTGTATTTTAAGTTTTTCAGTTTTAGGGTAAAGTCCATGTCTGGTATAGCATAGAGTTAGGGCCTTAGCCAGGAATGCATGGCTTCAAGTTTCACCTCTGACATATATTGAGTATGTGACCCTGGACAAGTCACTAAACCTCTCATTACCCCAGGAAGCTTTCTAAGAGTATGTTATAAAAACTTGCATACATAGAAGGAGTCCCCAATAGTCATTGCCCATAAGAAACTCATATTTTCTACTACATGGGGGAAGCTAGGTGATATAGTGGATAGAATACCTGTCAGGAAGACCTGAGTTCAAATCTAGCCTCTGAGATTTATTATTTATGAGACTTTGGACAAATCACTTGACCTCTGTTTCATTTTCTCAAATGTAAAATGGGGATAACAATGGCAATTAAGTGACATGGTGAATAAAGACTCCTCTTCCTGAGCTCAAATCTGGTTTCATTTACTAGCTATGTGATCTTAGGCAAGTGATTTAACCCTGTAGGCTCAGTTCCTTCATCTGTAAAATGAGCTGGAAAAGGGAACAGCAAACTACTATCTCTGCAAAGAAAACCCCAACAGGAGTTACAAAGAATTAGATATAATTGAAAACATCACAACAACAAAATAGTACCTACCTCCCAGGGATCAAATGAGATATTTATAAAATATTTAGCACAGTGTCTGTTGCATAGTAGGCACTCTAGAGATGTTTGTCATTTTTACTACTATTATTAAATGCTAACGGTAATATTCAATCACCAATGGTGGTGGCATGGAAGTGGGGAGAACTACATGAAGCCCAGCAAGGTGGTGGATGCAACCAGGGTAGCCTCTCCCAATCACCTTTCCCTGACCCTCTCTCAGCATCCCCTCTGCCAGCAGTTAACCAATCTCAAGGTGTTAGTGGAGAACAGTTCTAGGTGTGATCCCTCTCCCAATCATTTGCATTTTAAAAGGACACTCTGAAAAGTGCAAATACTTTTGAGAACCTGGGAAAGTAAGCTACTGGTAATAAATTTCATTTCAATCCCAAAGGAATTTATTTAACACCTACTTGGAGAGAAAGGGATAAAAAAAATTGGAAAAAAAATTTCCTAGTCCCCCTGGAATTTCATAGGACTGCACACTGAGTCAATGTGACTACCAAAGGACATTTATTTATTTGTATTTGCTTTGGTTTTTATTGGTTTGTTCTGTTTTTGCTTTTTGAACCTAGTCTCTTTTTAATAAAATTTTATTTTATTAAAATTAATAATTTTTATTATGTTTATTTTTAAAATTTAATAATAATTAAAAACAACTTTCAAGAATCTAGTTGGTCATAGAGGGACACCATTTATCATTGGTTTATTCTTAAAGACTGGGTCTGTAAAAATAAACATACCTTCCTATATCACCCAGCCTGGAAGTACCTTGCCTATTCATGGGCAGGCCTCACTCTGACTAGGTTGGGAGTTTCCCATTTTGGTCTTAAGTGGAGGCTTCCAGTCCCATGGTCTCAGCACCAAGGAGCTCAAGCCTCAGTCTCAGTCTCCCAGATAGCAGGGCTCACTGGTCACCATTTATTAAATGTTTACTCTGAATCAGGATGAAGAGTTTAGACACGACTGAACGTCAAGAACAAAAACTGAATGAGGAGCTGTGCTAGAAACTGGAGAGTAGATGAAATCACAAGTTTGGATGTACAGAGTCAGAAGGGACCTTAGAAGTCATCTAGTTCAATCCTTTCATTTTTAAAGAGGAAGAAACTGAGGTCCAGAGAAGTTATATTCATCTGGGGAAGGGTGTGGAAAGGCTTCCTCTAGTCTAGGTTCTGAGTCATGAGAAGGAGGAGGTAGTGAATGCAAACTCAGCACAGGGGACAGCCCAGGCAAAGGCTAGGAGGCAGGAGATGGAAGGAAAAGTGAGTTAGAGGGAATAGTAAGTAAGCCAGTATGTTTAGAATATGCCTACCTAGAATGGGAGGAGGAAGCCACATGGGGAAGAGCTTTAAATGCCAAATTTGGGAGTCATATGGTTTATCCAAGAACAGGGGATCTTAACCCAAAGATTGTGAACTTGCTTTTAAAAATAATTAGAAAATTGTATTACAATATCGTTTTATTTTCTTTATATTTTACAAGGTATCACAAAATCATCCAGAATCTCATGAGTCAGAAAGAAGCTCAGCGGCCATCTAGGTCATTACTAGGCCAAGGGTCATTCTACCATATGTCTGATAAGTGGTTATCCATTTATTATTGAGATGGTACAGTGGATTGAGTGCAGAATTGCATTCAAGTCTTGAGTTCAAATCCTAACTCAGATACTTGGTGGCTGACTGCACAGATCACTAACCACTCTGTGCCTCAGTTTCCTCATTTGTAAAAGGAGAAAAATTTATAACACCTACCTCCCAGAGTTGCTATGAGGATCAAATGACATAACATAGCTGAAAGTGCTTAGCAAACCTTCAAGATTGATATGTGTGTGTGAGAGGATACCTGGAATACTGGAAGGTAGAGAAAGCTGGGTTCTAAAATAAATAAACAAAAAACAATGCCAGTCAATGATAATGACTATGATTGGTCCTGATGAAGAGCTGAAAAAAATTCATGCCTTTCTCTTTCTGGCAAAGGTGGGATACTCTCACATGCCCACAAATGCCATCCATGTCTTGGCTGGTTTTGCCCAATGCATTTTTCCTCTATCTCTCATTGTTACAGACTCTTTTCCAAGGTTGGCTGAAGAACTAGGATCCTTAAAAGTCAGAGGCAGTGGGAATGAGGAAAGAGATGGACTCTTGGAAATCAGGGATTTTTGCAAGTTTTGTTGAGAATAGGGGTGAAATTAGAAGGGGAGGAGAATATATCTAAAAATGAAAGTAATATAAAACATCCAAACATCAGGAGTTTTATTTTAGATAAAATAGAGGGTTTCCATTGAGTGATGACCACTGACTCACTGTGTTAAGGACAACTCATTTTCTCCAAGTTTGATTTATTTACTCATCGGAGCCAGAAGCTAAAAGTTCAGAGATTTCCTAGTCCAATCAATCAACAACAAGCCAATCAACCCACAAGTCTTTAAGTGCCCACTATGTGCCAGGTCTATGGTGGGCTTTGAGGACCCAAGGACAAATCCCCAAATAACTCATATCATTGCCACGATGACTTTAAAGAAAAAGGGGAAATAAGTGTGGATGGACTTTGTATCGATAAAGTGTGGCATCATTGTTATTCTCTCAGCCAGATCCATGAAGAGGATGTGGCCAACTTTGTATTTCACAACAGGCCAGGTCCCCTGGGATGGAGGAGTCTACCAAGCAGCTTCAGTGGGGAAGGAAGGAAGGGAGGGAGGGAGAAAGGGAAAGGAAAGGGAAAGGGAAAGGGAAAGGGAAAGGGAAAGGGGAAGGGGAAGGGGAAGGGGAAGGGGAAGGGGGAAGGAGGGAAGTGGGGAAGGGGAAGGGGAAGGGGAAGGGGAAGGGGAAGGGGAAGGGGAAGGGGAAGGGGAAGGGGAAGGGGAAGGGGAGGGGAAGGGGAAGGGGAAGGGGAAGGGGAAGGGGAAGGGGAAGGGGAAGGGGAAGGGGAAGGGGAAGGGGAAGGGGAAGGGAAGGAAAGGAAAGGAAAGGAAAGGAAAGGAAAGGAAAGGAAAGGAAAGGAAAGGAAAGGAGGGAGGAATAGAGGGAGGAAGGGAAGGACAAAGGAAGGAAGGGAAAGAGAAAAGGAGGGAGGGAAGAAAGACAAAGAAAAAATGAAAGGTGGAAAAGAAGGGAGGAAGAAAGGAAGAGAAAGGGGAGCAAGGGGGGAGGATGGAAGGGAGGGAAGAAAAGAGGAAGGGAACAGAGGAAGGGATGGAGGAGCAAAGAGAGGAAAGAAAGGAAAGAAGAGGGAGGAATGAAGGGGAAACTAAGCAATTAGACAGCACCTGCTATGTGCCAGACCCTATGCTAAGCACTTTATAAATAGTATCTCATCGGATCCTCACAACAACCCTGGGAGTTCGGTGGTATTATCACCCCCTTTTTAAAGCTGAAGGAACTGAAGTACAGACCACAGAGTGAGGTGACTTGCCCAGGTCACATGGTTAGTGTCTGAGGCCTGATTTGAATTCAGTCTACAAGGTCAGCAGCACCATCCCATCGTCTAGGAGAATCAAGAACACAGTTGTGCCTCAAGTTTTGGGGTCCCCAGGCATCCACAGTCTTGTTGTTTCAGCCTCTATGACTGCCTATATGAGTTATGGAGGTGGGAGACCCATAATGGGACTCGGTTCCAGAAAGAATAATAATGACAGCAACTAGTATTTATCTAGAGTTTTTAAGATTTGCAACTTGCTTTACAATTATTAGCTCACTTAATCCTCTCAACACCCCTGGGAAGTAGGGGTGGCTGTTATCTCCATGTTACAGATAAGAAAATTAAATGTGAGGAAAAGAACACCGGGGGTGAACATGGTTTGGGGGACGCCACTCTGTGGGGCAGCATCTTCTCCAAGGCTGGCTAAAGTAGCCAGGATAGCTGGGAACACAGCTGGTATAATGATGTTTGCCCTTCTTTTCAAAGAAGACCACAACATCAGGGAGGTGATGCCATGACAAGCACACGGATTGGATTTGAGTGGTTGGGGGGGGGGGGGGTCTGTGCTAAGTCACCAGCCTCACTTTCTTTTCTGGAGTCATCTGGGTTCAGTGGCCAGATATGAATAAGGATAACTAGAGATGGCCCTGGATGAGAGGTGATCAGGGTTAAGTGACTTGCCCAAGGTCACACAGCTAGTAAGTGGCAAGTGTCTGAGGTCACATTCAAACTCCCATCCTCCTGAATCCAAGTCCAGTGCTCTATCCACTGTGCACCACTTGTGATATTCTACAGGTTGCAGAAAAGTACACTTGAAGGAGGGAGTGATACCAAGTGAGGCTTTTAGGCATTCTATGTCCTCCTATGTCCCTTGGATTATGGATTTTCTTGATTGTTCTTTTGGAGACTAAAGAAAGATGTTGAGAGGCAGCTATGTGGCACAGTGGAAAGAGCATCAGCCCTGGAGTCAGGGGGACCTGAGTTCAAATCCAGCCTCAGACACTTAACAATGACCTAGCTGTGTGGCCTTGGACAAGCCACTTAATCCCATTGCTTTGCAAAAAAAAAAAAATCTAAAAAAATTAAAGAAAGAAGTTGAGGCATAGGTGTCTCCGAGGTGAGGTGTATGTGAGTGAGTATGTATATCTGGGCCTATTTTGTATGCTACTGGAATATAATGCCCCTGTACCCAGGGTCTACAATGGGGTTCAGTCTATGTTGCATCTCTGAGATCAGTTACTCCGAGTCATTCACTGGCATAAGGCCATGTCTGCCTTGAAGTCTTTTTTTGTTGTTTTTATTTTTACAAGGCAATGGGATTAAGTGACTTGCCCAAGGTCACATAGCTAGATAATTAAATGTCTGCATCTGGATTTGAACTCAAGTCCTCCTGACTCTAGAGCCAGTGCTCTATCTACTGTGACACTTAGTCTTTAAGCTAGACTGTCCATTCCATTTCTATGCTCCTTAAGTCAATAGCCATAATCACACATTTTGAGACTTGGGAGTGACTTTTGTAGGCCTCCCCCCCCAGTATTCTCTTCTCAAGGCTAAACATCCCCTACCCCATTCCTCCAATTGCTCCCCATATGATATAAATAATACATATTTTACTGAGAGGCAACAGAAGGATAGCAACTGTGTTGGAGGTCCAATCCATCCACAAAAGGAATCCCCACCAGAACATACCCAATGACTGGTCATCCAGCATCTGCTTGATCATCTCCAAGGAGATATTCAACCAACACCCTGCTGAGGCAACCCAAATCCATTTGGAACAACTCTTGTCAGGAAGTTTCTCCATAATATCAAGCCTTGATTGGCCTCTCTACGACTCCCTCCAACCATTACCTCTGGTTCTGCTCTTTGGGGTCAAACTGAACAAGGTTAACCCCTTTTCTGCCTTGACTACCCTTCAAATACTTGAAAACAGCTCTCATGTTCCATCCCCTCCCAGCCCAATACTCTCTTCTCAAGATTAAACACCCCTCTACCGCATTCCTCCAACTGCTCCTCAAATGACATGAACTCATTCCTTCCATAAATAACACATATTTTTCTGGGAGGCAATAGAAGGAAGGATTCTGTGTTGGAGGTCCCCAGGTTGGCAGTCCTCAAGGAACCAGGCTGCTGGGAAGAAATGCCAGTGACCTAGACTCCCACTGGCACCCTCCCTGATTTAGAAATGTGCATTTGGGGCAGATTTTCCCCACCCATCCCCAACCTAAGTCCCCCAGCCCAGCCCCTACCTCACCCAACCCACCCTTCACTGAATCTGGGCCCCAGTGTCATGAGCAAAAGGTGGCATCCCCTGGCCCTCAGAGCCCCCTTGGATACTCTACCTCTCTCTGCTCACTGCAAATCTTACACAACCACAGAGTCCGCTTCTGACTGGTAGATGTCTCAATCCCACATTTGGTGCAGACTTTCTAGGAGAGAGAGAGAGAGAGAAGGAGAGACACAAAGAGAGAGAAACAGAGAGATAGAGACAGAAGAGGCAGAGAGAGAGAGAGAGAGAGAGAGAGAAGATAGGAAATGTAAGTACTTTCTGGGCTCTCAGTCTCATCAGAGAATTGTTTTTGAATCCTGTGAAGTTGCGGGGGGGTCTTTGGTTTGCTTATTAATAATAATTATATAATAATATCATATAATGCAAACAAGGATCACCATCATTCTGTAGAGTTGCAAAGGTTTCTGAATATTGAGGGACTTTCAAATCAATGATCTCAGCCAAAGAACCATAAAATATGGAGCCAGAAGAAACCTCCGAGATCCAAGACCAGGGGTGTCAAAATCAAATGGAAATGGATCTCTGTGGGCCACATATTAACATTATTTATGTTGCAAAAAATTAACATTATGTTGTATTCTCATTTTATTTATTTAAATATTGTTAAATATTTTCCAATTATATTTCATTTTTGTTGGACCACTTGGGTCTGTTTGGCAATTCTTGTCTGAGTCAACTGAGTTCTTTTAATGGAATGGGAAACCATTTAACCAATGAATAAGCATTTATTAAGGGCCTATGATGTGTCAGACATCATAGTATAGCTGTTGAGAGCTAGCCTTGCAGTCAGGAAGTTCAAATCCTAGTTTCAAATCCAGGGTTCGAATCCTGCTTCTCTGATACATGATGACTAGTGACCTTTGACCAGAGGGGTACAGTGGAAGAGCACTCATTCTAGACATGGGTTGAAGGACATGGGCTCAAGCTCTTACCTCTGATACTTGCTGCCTGAGTAGTGACTTTGGGCAAGTCACTTCCTTTCCTCATGGGGTTGTATTAACCCTACAGCACTTCTCAATCCTATGACTTCTCAGTGCCTTCTCAGGCAACTTTCTGAACTCTGAAGTTATAGAAAGAGTGGTGATCTGCACCAATAGAGGGAATTTCCTCCCTGGGAATTCCCTACCCAGATCAAGCTCTGCGATAGGCACTGGGACCACAAAGACAGAAATGAAACAGTTCCTGCCTTCAAGAAGTTTATATTCTATTTGCAAAAACAATATATAACACATCTAAATAAAAGTGAAAATAATTACAAAGGAAATAACAAGTGAGGGGGAGGGTCCTAAATTGGGTCTTAAAGAAAGCTAAGGATTCTAAGAGGAAGAGGGCAGAAGGGAGGGTTTTCCAGGCATAGGGACAGCTGAGACAAAGGACTGGAGAAGGGAAATGGACTGGAATACACAGACAACAATAAACAGGAGAGTTTGGGTAGAAAGTAGAGTTTGTGAAAAGCATGATATGGAATAACTCTGGAAAGGTGTCTGGAATCAGACTGTTTAGGGTTTTAAGGACCCAAAGTCCTCCAATTAGATTTTTTACAGATAAGGAAACTGAGGCTCGGAGAGGTAAAAGTCATCGGGCAAGGTCACAGAAGTAAGAAAGTGGCAGAGCTGGGATTCAAACCCAGGTCCTCAGATACCACACACACACATACCCCTTTCCAGTTTAAAGTTTTACCTCTAACACTTGCTAAAGCCAGTGACCTGCCTTCATAACTCTGCCACAAAGGTAACAGAGCCTGGATCTAAACCCAGGACTCTCCCTTTCCCCCTAATTGGTGCCTCTCCTCAGGCAGGACAAATATTAGAATGTCCACTTTACAGAAAGGCTAAGTGCCATACTTACTAAAAGTGGAAAAGCTGAGATTTGAACCCAGGACTCTCACCTCTAAGGCCAGAGCTTATTTGGCTCCCCTAGTCTGAGTATCATCAGCCTGGGAGTAGGAGGTCTAGGTAACCTGTGATGTCTACTAGCCTCCTTTCCCCTCCAGTTAATTTCATGCTGATTTTTGCAAAAAAAAAAAAAAAAAGAAAGAAAGAAAGAAAGAAAGAAAAGAAGGAAAGAAAAAAGCCCCCCTCCCCCTCCACCCCCAGGGAACGTCCCACAGTTTCATCTGTCTGCTGTGCAGTGAGCTGCAGAATCCAAGGGAAGAGAGGGAGTCATTTGTTCCTGGGATCTTGGCTCCCCGGGGGACATGATCAGTCACTTAACCTGTGAGCAGCAGACAGGTACGCCAGCCCCCCCCCCGCCCCAGACTGAAATGTCAGAGACCCAGGTTCCCAGGGCTTGGGAGGGAAGGTAGGGACAGGTTATTTGGGGTTGGCCAGGGAGGGGGTTCAGGGCTCAGAATTAGCTCCTGTACAGGGACCAGAGGCAAGGTGTTGGCCAAGAGAGATGTAAGAGATGATTTTATGGGGGGGGGGGGGGGGGTGAACAATCACAAACTGCCTTTCCCTTATAGTTCAGAAGGGAGTCATAAGAAAATGCACACATTAAAATAAATGCAATGCAGCTGAAAGGGTTCAGATATTTTTCTCCCTCTGATGCCCAAGTCCATAGGTGGCTAGATTAATAATTAAGAAGACTGAGATGAAAGTAGAATGTCCTAGAATCTAAAAGGTTTGAGTTCCAATCCTCCCCGTGACCCATCCTGGATGCGTGACCCTGGGCAAGTAACTTAAGCCATCAGGGCCCCAAGGTGACACTCTAATACAATACTGTTAGAGGAAATTTTTTCTCTGAGACTTCCTTCCATGGATGAAATCCTAAATTCAGACCCAAAACTAAATAATTAAGTGAATGAATAGACAATAAATAAACCAACAAAGCAACAACCTTCCCAAACCTCAAAAAACTCACTTATAACTAATAACAGCTGAAAGTACTCTCCCACACCTATAAATTGCTTCCTATGCCTTATTTCCTTTGAATTTTACAACATCCCTGTGGGAGAGACATCTCAGCTATAAATAGCTCCATTTATTTACTTATTTGGTTTTGGTTTCTTGCAAGGCAGTGGGGTTAAGTGACTTGGCCAAGGTCACACAGCTGGGTAAATTATTAAGTGTCTGAGGTCAAATTTGAACTCAGGTCCTCCAGACTCCAGGGCCCATGCTCTATCCACTGTGCCAACAAGTTGCTCCTAAATAGCTCCATTTTATATATGGGAAAGTGGAGTCATAGAAAAAGTTTAAGTCATATATCCATGAGCACATAAATATGGGGGCAAGAATTCAACCTCAGATCTCCCAATTCCAAATTTAATACTATCTCAGCCACCCTATACTCAAAAGCTCCTGGTGGTCCTCCTTCCTGGAGATGTAGGACCACCGCAGGTCCCCCCAACCTACCCCGCTAACTTCTTATATATATAGGATGTTGCAGATAGAATATGTACCATTGCCCACTGGGAGCATCTGATTTGTTTTCATGGGGAGAGCAGAGATCGGTAAGGATGTGAAGGCCGGAGAAGCTCAGCAAGAGACTGATAAGTTCTCATCTCTCCCATGGTTCAGTTGTCAGCAGGGATGATTTAGACCAGATGCAGAGGCCATGCTTTTCCCCTGAATAAAACTGAATCTTGTAACTGCTTTTATCTATTTAGTATCTGATTTGTTCTAAAAACAAAGAACTATGGCTGTGCTAGGAACAGGGAGCTGGGTTCTTCTTTTTTTTTGCAGTGTTTCTGCGACTGGGTACAATGTCAGCATGGGAGAGAGGCCCATGTCAGTGACAGCTGGCCCTGCAGGTCAGGACCCCATCCCCACCAAGTCCTACCAGGGCAGGCTGGGTATCAGACAGAAGCCTGCCCAACTGACCCTCTGCCCTCCCTCTCCTTCTAGATAAGAGAATAGAATCTCAAAGCCTGGCCCCAAGGTAATAAGTCTGTCTCTCTCCTCCCTCTACTCGCTTCTCTTTGCTGTTGTAACAACAAAAGAGGATCCAAGAATAGTAGAATGTCTGGGATGGAAAATAACTCGCTCATATAATTATTTTTACATCTAGGGAAACTGAGGATTTTCATAATTCAAGGATCACTTAACATTTTGCTACCTTAATTTTTAATCTTCAAGTGTTGGGAGATCTAAACTATAAGGCAGGGGCAGCCTAGTGGCACAGTTCATAGAGCACCAGCCCTGGAGTCAGGAGCACCTGAGTTCAAATCTGACCTCAGACACTTGATATTTACTAGTTAGGTGAACCTAAGCAAGCCACTTAACCCTAATTGCCTCAAAAAAAATGCTAAAAAAACTATTGAGGGGCAGCTAGGTGGTGCAGTGGATAGAGTGGATATACATGTGCATATGGATAAAAATAAAGAAAAATCTCAGCAGCAAAAAATAAAGATTGGAAAATAAATATTGAAATACCACACCATTTCAGAAGTCTAGTCTTCATTGTATGTGCAACTCAATTACAGAATCTAAGACTTCATCTATGAGATTTAGTACAACCTACATTTATAAAGAAAACAAACTTGGCATCTTCAACCACTAACCAGAATGTCTTATTTACATGTTTTTAAGTTCATTTCAAAGGATGCTTTATAATTGTTCATATTTTGCAATTTTTAAATAACTCACATTGTTTATACTTTGCTACATATGTTTTGATTGCTTATTTCTTTATTTATTTGTTTAGGTGAGTGTATCAAACTTTTTGGTTTGGTTTTTGGGTTTTTTTGCAAAGGCAATGTTGTTAAGTGACTTGTCCAAGGACACACAGCTAGGTAATTAAGTGTCTGAGGCCGGATTTGAATTCAGATCCTCCTGACTTCAGGGTCAGTGCTCTATCCACTGTGCTACCTAGCTGCCCCTATATCAAACTTTTTGACCTGTACATATGTGGTTTTATTAAACAAAAACATGTAAAACTGGAAAAAAGGGAGATAGTGCATGAACAAAACATCAGCCCTACAGTCAATGAGATTCGAGTTGAAATCCAACCTCAGATACTTGATATTTAACCATGTCTGACCCTGGGCAAGTCACTTAACCCCAACTGCCTCACAAAAAAATAAGCAGAGGGAAGGTGACTTGATCAAGGTCACACAGCAAAACAATGGGTAAACTGGAACTCGAACCTGGGTCTCCTTATTCTCACTTCAGTAACCATTTTCATGACTTTTTAAAAAATATATACTAAACTACAGAGACAAAGATTTCTGGTATATGGAAGGTTCATAGACTTAGAGGCAGCTAGGTGGAAGAATGTATTAATGTGGGACTGAAGTTATAACGATCCTAGTTCAAATTCAGCCTCAGACCCTTACTAGTTGTGTGCCCCTGGGCAATTCATTTAACTCCTGTCTGCCTCAGTTTCCTCAACTGTAAAATGATAATAAAATCCTTATCTTTCAGGACTGTTGTGGGGATCAAATGAAATGATATTTGTAAGCATTTAGTCCAGTATCTGGCTTAAGAAATGCTTGCTTCTTTCCTTCCTCCCTAAACAAGATTTGAGAGGACACTTTGAATTTTCTAAATGAGGAAACTGAGGTCTAGGGAGGTTGACTTGCTGAAGGCTTCCGGCACTAAGTAATAAAGGCAAGATTTTCAGAGTTGCCCTATACCATTACTGATCACCACATCTAAGTCTCCTTGTCTCCAGCCAATCTATCCCCCACAGTCACAAGCTTTATCATTTCCCTGTCCATGAATCTCCTTATGACTCAAAGGATAAAATTCCAACATCTTAGCCTGGTATTCAAATCCTGTCTTAGAGCACCGGACCAGAGCTGTCTGTTATCTGTCCATCCAGGAAGACTCATCAGCAGATAGGTCAAAGGATGACAAATCATTCAGTTATGAAAATGTTTAAAGACAATCTGCCCAAGTCACAAAAGGGGGGGTGACCTATACCTCAGTTCTATGTCTGGATAGCCCTGCCCAAGGTGCCGAAGGGGGTACATGAAAACTGCCCTGCCAAAGAAGCCTGGGGTGGGAGAGATGAGAAGACCCGGGCTATAATCTAGCCCCTGACACTTATTAACTGTGTGATTCTGGACAAGTCACTTCATCTCTGATGCCTCAGGTTCCATCTTTGGAGAATGAGAGGGTTGGACAAGCCGAACTCTGGACATTCACCACCTCATCTATTTTTCCTAAAAATGTGTCACCCAGAACTGAACTGAACTCTACCACGACGGCCCTATGCTTGCAGGGCTTCTATTGTGGAGAGACTGGGATTTGGAGTTCAAGGACCTAAATTCAAATCTTGTCTCTGCTTCTACTTGATTGACCTTGGCCAAGTCCTGTTCCCTCTTTAGGCCCTGCCTTCCTCCTTCTACGACATAAAGAAATTGCTCATGGTTTCCGGGTCCTTTCCAGCTCTAAAGCTGATGCTTCCTCAAATAGAATGATTATAGGAGGGGATAAAATAGCTTTCTGGGAACTCCTAATTCTTCTTTCCTTCCTTTCTTCTGCCTCCCTGATCCTTTCAGTTTCCAAGGCAAAAAACACATTACTTTTTGAAACACAAAGGAAAGGAAATAAAGACTGACCTTCCCACCCTCATTCATTAGGGCTCAGAACAAGCTTTTGGGGGGGGACAGAGGTCAAGGCTTCACTATGTCTGAAGCTCCCAGGACACAGTGTCCAAGACATCAAATGCCTTCAATATCTTCAAATACCAAATCACTCAAACTGAAGGGAGCTCAGCCCCCAGAGAGGGGAGGTCAGGCCCCTTTCTACTGCTCTATGATCAAGGATTAAAAAAAAATAGAGAGTTTAAGGAAAATTCCAGGCCAAGAGAGAGGGCAAGGAGGGGAGGGGAGGGTGAGAAAGTGCCCCGCCCCATTCTCCCAGGCAGATCTCCTTCTGGGGAAATGCAGTCCTACCCTTGCCCCCATCCCTGCTGCTCTGTTCAGAGGTTTATTGATCGTCTGGAAATGTTATCAAGAACAAGATTTCTCGTCTTCCCCCGGAGCAGCAGCACAGCAGGCGGCCTCCCCAAGGACCAGGCTGTTCCCTTCGCCAGCCCCTCCTGCCCAGGCAGATCCCAAGCCTGGAGAATGAGCTGCATGCTAAGCATCCCCTCGCCTGGCACACTCTCCAGTTTAAGTGGCTCCTGCTGTTTAAGGGGAACACCTGGGACTTCCCAGAACCCCCTTTCCTGCTCTGTTCTTTTACCATATCAAGGGACAGTCAGTTCTCGGTTAGATTCATTTAGGGAGAAGAACACAAAGTACAGAGGAAGATATTCCTAGAATTAGAGGCTGTTGTTTTCAGTCACGGCCAACTCTTTGGGACCCTATTTGGGGTTTTCTTAGCAGAGATACTAGAGTAGATGCCACTTCCTTCTCCAGTTCATTTGACAGATGAGGAAACTGAGGCAGACAAGGGGAAGTGACTAGTCCAGGGTCACACAGCTACTAAGTGTCGTCTGAGCCAGATTTGAACTCGGGAAAATGAATCTTCCCAATTGCAGGACCGCGCTCTGGACACTCTGGTGCCACCTGGTGGCCTTCAGAGGCAAAGAATTTGTGATCAAATCCCTGTTGGGTCATTTTTTAGCGTCAGCCTTTGGGAAAGTCACACCTTCCTTTCTAGGCCTCAGATCCTCATCTACCCAAGGCGGGGAGGGGGCTAGGACTGGATGTCTTCCAAGGCCATCAAGGGTTTCAGTTCTAAATCCCTCATCTGTGGTGCAATAAAAACCTATTTCCACTTGGCTTTGGAAGGTAGTTTATACTAAAAAGTGAATGTCTGATGGGATAGGAATTCCTAAACTGTAGAAGGTAGTGTAGCATAGTGGAAATGGTACTGGGTTTAGAGTCAGACGACCTGGGTTCGAATCTAGAATCTGTAACTTACTAACTGCATGATTTTTGAACAAGTCACTTCCCTCTTTAGGTCTCATGTTCCTTCTTTGTAAAATGAGAGAATGACGTTGGATTGACCAAGCTAACAAAAAAAGGGAAAACAATGAATGTTGCAGGGGGTCTGGGCAAAGAGAAACATTCATGCACTATTGATGAAGGTGAGGATTGGTCCAGTCATCCTGGAAAACAATTTGGAAGTATGTTCCCAAAGACATCTGCCCCAGAGATATCACTATTGCTCTGTACTAATAACTAAGCTAGCATTTATCTAGAACCTGAGAAGGGCAAGACATAGTGCTAAGTGATTTACAAATACCACCTCATTTGATCTCTATATCACAAAGAAAGAAAAGGACACATAGGTATAAAATAGGTGCTTAGAGGAGCTCTTTTTGTTAGGGCAAAGAATTGGAAGCCATGGGAGTACCTATCAACTGCAGATTGGCTGAACAAGTTACAGTCTACAAATAGGGAATATTGTCTATAAGAACGAATGATTGTTGGGGCAGCTAGGTGGTGCAGTGGATAGAGCACAGGCCCTGGAGTCAGGAGGACCTGAGTTCAAATGTGACCTCAGACACTTAATAATGACCTAGATTTGTGGCCTCGGGCAAGCCACTTAGCCCCATTGCCTTGCAAAAACTAAAAAAGAAAAAAGAATGATTGTTGCAGAGACATCTGGGAAGGTTTGAATGAACTGATGTAAAATGAAGTGACATAACCAGAAGAATAACTTATACAATAACAATAATATTGTAAAGACAAGTTTGAAAAGCCTAGGAATTCTAATTATTGCAAAGACCAGCCACAGTTCCAGATAAATAATGATGAAATAGGCTCCCCATCTCCTGACAGTTCTCTGTTATCTTATCCGTGAGCCTCATCACTTCTTGATGGACCAAGAAGACGACAGCAGTTTTTTGGTCATGGCCAATTTATTTTGCTTACCCATACACATTAGTTAAAAGGGTTTTGTTTTTTCTTTCTTATCCGGTGGGAGACAGGTGGGAGAAATAGAAGGAAGACAGGGTGGATTTTCATTATTTAAAAAAATAAAATAAGATGAGAGAATTGGTCTTGATCTCTCAAGTCTCTTCCAGTTCTAATGACCTCTGTATGATCCAATCAATTTCAAAAAAGGAAAAAAAATTTAAAAGAATGAAGCTGCATTGATTTTAAAAAGATGGAAAGCTTTCCACTTTGCTTGTCCTCCCCTTCTGCTTATTATCTTCTTCCATCCTGCCACATAACAGCATCACCTCTCAGCCGAGGGCTTAACACTAGTTTAAACAAAGCTATATTTCTGGCTGACATCAATCTGGGAAAGGAATGAAGTGCTTTGCTTTAAAAACAAAAATGTCTCCCCTTCTAGACTCTGCTGGGCTACAGGCTATCTGGGAGAATAAATGGAAATTTGTCAGAACATCAGAGAAGTTAGATCAGGTGATAATGTCAACAAGAAATAGAAAGGAACATTGAACAAGATTAAACGACAAGACTGATAATCTACTTGGGGATAGTATTGAGAAAAGGAAGACAACTCCATTCATTCATTCATTCATTCATTCATTCACTCATTCATTCAAATTCCATGAAGGAAGGGTCTAGCTAGACTGAATATCTGGCTATCTGCCCCACCACTGCCTGACTCTCCCCACTACAATCAGAGACCATTCTGGAACTGGGGAGTAAGGAGAGAGAAGAGAATAAGGAATTAGTCCATTCAACTTTGAGATTCACTGAGGATCAAGCGACCTGGTTCGATCAATGAGTTAATCCTTAGCTAGCTAGTTCTGGACCAGGGCCAATGGGATGATCAGAACCATCTACCAGGCTACTGGGACCTCACCAACTTGGGGAGAACTAGAACTCACTTTCTAATATGAGTGTATATGTTTGTGGTAAAGCGATCCCTAAATTTATAGGAGAGACCTTCCCGTTTAATGTTCTGTGCTAATCGTATTCTCTGGCCAACAAAGAAATACCTGGTGAGAGTTTATGAACTATAGTTTTAGGAGTGTGTGTGTCTTGAAGCTGAGATAAGTCTATTGGGAAGGCATGACTTGCAACTAAGACCTAAGGGCCTCTGGGATGCCACAGTATGCCCCCCATTTTTTACTTCTTGCTCAGGGAATAATAAACCAATGCAATCAATACTGCCATGGCAACGGGAAGGGACATGATAGTCTGTTCTACTCAGAATTCTATAACCATCAAGCCCTAGTCCAAAGGTCTCTTTCTCTATCATACACATTTCTCACCCCTAACAGAATATAAGTTGAGGCAGGGAGCACCCCATTTTTGTCTCTGTATCCCCAGCACCCATCACAAATAGTACCTCTTAATAAATACTTGTCCAACTTCTACTAGATTGTTCTCTGCCATGGGGAGCGGGGAGGAAGGTAGAAAAATGTGGAACTCATAAACTTGCAAATGGATAAAAGCTGAAAACAATCTTTGGACACAGTTGGAAAAGAAAATAATTTAAAAAATCAATACTTATCCAAAGATTGCTTATTGAATGAACATCGACTCGGGCAGCAAATCTTCTAAAAGTGCCAACTGTATGCTGGGCATATATTAGCCACCGACTTATGTGCTGGGCTCTCAAGATACAAAGAGAAGATTAGGCCTGGAGCTGGCTCTCAGGGATATTATGCTCCAATGTGAGTGGAAGGGGAGTGAAATAAGACACAAGTGCACAAATAACAGGGTCAGCAGAATGCTTTGGGTGCTGAGCTGCTCAGACAAACTGGGGAGAGAGAGATGGCTTTTATCTAGAAGATGTTAATCAGATTTAACAAATGTTTATTGAACAGCTACATGTCCAAGGCTTTGCCAAGTTCTGCATCTCCAGGCACAAAATTTAATTGGGGAGACAGGGCACACAGGCATGAAAATGATTAGGTGCACTCTTAAGACATGCACAAAGCCAGGGGAAAAAGGGATCTCATTTCCAAATGATCAGAAGTGTTGGGGAAAACCTGAGTTATTTGGCTGGCCAGGGTTAAGAGGAGGGGGCTTCCTGAAGAAGGTGAGCTGTGAATAGTGTTCCGAGGGGCATCTCCCAGTTACTGGGTCAAGAGAGGCACCACCGCCCCCTTCAGCAGTCCACTCTGGTCGTCAGGACCTAGCGTTTAGCCAGGCTCTCTTTAGGTGGAAGAGGAAGGAAGGAAGGAAGGAAGGAAGGAAGGAAGGAAGGAAGGAAGGAAGGAAGGAAGGAAGGAAGGAAAGAGGGAGGGAGAGGGGAAGGAAAGGAGGGAGGGAGGGAGGGAGGGAGGGAGGGAGGGAGGGAGGGAGGGAGGGAGGAAGGAAGGAAGGAAGGAAGGAAGGAAGGAGGAAGGAAGGAAGGAAGGAAGGAAGGAAGAAGAAAGAAAGAAAGAAAGAAAGAAAGAAAGAAAGAAAGAAAGAAAGAAAGAAAGAAGAAAGAAAGAAAGAAAGAGGGAAGGAAGGAAGGAAGGAAGGAAGGAAGGAAGGAGGGGAGGAGGGAGGTAGGAAGAAAGGAAGGAAGAGAATAAAAAGGAGAGATAGAAGAAATGATGAAAAAGGGGAGGGAGGGAGGAAGGAAGGAAGGAAGAGAATAAAAAGGAGAGATAGAAGAAATGATGAAAAAAGGGAGGGAGGGAGGGAGGGAGGGAGGAAGGAAGGAAGGAAGGAAGGAAGGAAGGGAGGGAGGAAGGAAGGGAGGAAGGAGGGAAGGAAGAGAATAAAAAGGAGAGATGGAAGAAATGATGAAAAAAGGAAGGAAGGAAGGAGGGAGGGAGAGAAGGAAAGGGGAAAGAAGGAAGGAAAGTGGGGAAGGAGAAAAGAAAGGAGGGAGGGAAGAATGAAGGAAAGAAGGGAAGGAGGGAAGAAGAAAAGAGAGAAAGAGGAGATCATACAGTAATGGACATAAAGTTGGAAGGGAGGGTTGTACTGATAAATGCTTCACAAATGGTTCACTGCAGGATACACATTTATATTTAATCTGTAATATTAACATAAAATATCCTAAATCTAGGCCAGACTCTGATTCAGCAGCTAGTTACCTCTGGCAAGTGGTCTGACAGATGCCCTAAGGGCTGGAAGAGAGGGACAGTGGCTGGGTGATTGCTACCTCTCCTCCGCAGACTCAATTCAGAGATGCTGTCCTAATGCCCGGGTCTGGAGGCCAGCCTTAGCACAGTTAACATATTCTCATCCTGAACAACTCACTTAACAGCAGGGCAGAAGAAAAGTAGAGGAGAATGCTAAACAAAGCCAGTTTCCTCTGTCTCTGGTCCTCCTGGGTCCCATTGGCATTCTCTGCTCTCATTAAGCCTTGGCAGGAGCCATGACCTCCCATCAACCTTCCCTGTGGAATCCTGGCAGTTACTTAATCCAGATTCTTCCTTCTGGGCTGCAGGTAGAGCTCAGAGTCCATTTGGAGTTCTCTCCCACTTCCTCCCCCAAACTTGCATGTGACAGGTCCCTTCCCTGTCAATGAATTTCTCTTTCCATTATTCTAAAGGAAAAATGACAAGGTCATTTGGGGCATTTCATCTAGTGGTCAACAAGTCAACCATCAGCAAGCATGTATAAGATGATTCCTGGCGGCTAGGTGGCGCAGTGGATAGAGCACCAGCCCTGGAGTCAGGAGGACCTGAGTTCAAATCTGACCTCAGACACTTAATAGTTACCTAGCGGTGTGGCCTTGGGCAAGCCTTGCAAAAACCTAAAAAAAAAAAAGATGATTCCTAAGTGCTGGGGGATACAAAAGAAGGGGGCGGGGGGGGGGGGGGGGGGAAGAGTTCCTGTCTTCCAGGAACTTCCATTCTAATGAGAGGAGACAACAAGCAGCTATGTACAAATAAGATGGAGTTTGGATAAACTGAAAGTAATAAACAGAAAGAAGGCACACATTAAGGGGGAATGGAGAAAGTGAAGGCAGAAGGTGGGACTTCAGCTGAGATGCAGAGGAAGTGAGGGAAGCCAGGGGACAGAGCAGGAGTAGCCATCCCCAGGCCTGGCAACCTCTCCCTCCTGGATTCTGTGAATGTCTAAAGCTTAAAACTACACCAAGTCTTGGGGAGAGGGGAGAGAGAGAGAGAGAACTGACACGGGGAAGGAAGAAATGGAGATACCTTGCCTAGGAAAGGACACCTAAGCTTTGCTTCAAAAGAAGGTAGAATTTCTGTAAGGCAAAGGTAAGGGATCTTCACTCCCTCTATCTTCCCCATTCAGGAAGGCAAGTACATGGGGTTATAGACAACAGGTTCTTAGACCTGGAGTTGGAAGGGCCCTCTGAAGCCTTAGCCCAACCCTGCAGATAAGGACAGTGATGCCCAGAGAGGTTACACAGCTAGCAAACAATGGGGGGGGGGGGGGAGATTGAAATTCTGGCCTCTGACTGCAGGGCCAGTGATCTTTTCACTGTACCATGGAATTAACTTACACCCCCTTCTCATAAGGGGCAAAGGGTCAAAGAATCCCAGATTTCTAGCTAGAAGGGTCCTCAGAGCCATCTGAAGGGGAAGGGCTTTGCCTGGCTCGCACAAGTGGCTTCTGGAGCCAGGTGCTCAGACTCCAGGGTCAAAGCTCAAGGCCATGTTGTCAGTGGCTATCACCTCCATGCACGAAATTTGAAGAGTAGCCCAGTAGGGTGGCGGTGGGGGCCGGGGTGTGAAGGTAGATGTTCTTTTTAAAGGTGAAATTCAAGAAAGATGCCGAAATGCCAGGCCTTGGAAGTACAGCAGCTTGCTGGGCACCGGAGGCCCTGCCAGGAAGATCCGGGAGCCATATGTTCAGCAACGTGTGGCAAGAGAGCACTGAGAATGTTATTATCTGTTATTTACCACAACACAGCGTACAAGAGGCGGCACAAAATGACGGCCCGGGAACATCAGCTAAACAGATTTGCCAACAATACTTCCTGCCGCCGGGCCTTTGTCATCGATGCACTGGGTTGACCCTGCAGGGAAAAACAGCCGCCAAGGCGTGAGGGCTCTTGGCTGGGGCTGCCTTCGTTTGGAAGCTTGCCCAGGGGGAGGAAGACCAGGGCTGCGGGGCTACAGGGTGACTCTCTGGAGTTTCTTTGGTGGTGCCACCCATGCCCCAGTACACTCAAGGCAACATTCTTATTCTGTGCTACATCTGCCATTGCTGACCACCTTCTCCTCCTTGATACTCTCCCCTCTGGCCTTTAAGAACATAGCTCTCTCCTCATCCTCCTCCCATTTGTCCAACCACTTCTGAGTCTCCTTTCCTGACTGAATGAAAGAAGAAGAGAGAAGAGATCTGAATTCTAGCCCCTGATTTCTTACCAATTCTCTATGTGACATTAGGCCATTCTATGGGCCTCAGTTTCCTTCTAGGGAGATCACACTGTCTCTATCTCTGCTGCTCCCAAACATTTAATTGCTAACATTTATATAGCTTTGAAACTATCTCATTTGATCTTCACTATGACCCTGGAATTATTCTCCTTTGGAGTGATGAGGAAATTGAGGCTGGGAGAAGGTAAAGTGGTAAAGGTAAAGACCAGGGTCACCAATTAAACCCAGACTTGAATGATAATAGCAGCATTGTATTTATATGATGTCATTTGAACCTCAAAACTGTGTTTTATTACCACTGCTGCTGCTGCTACTGCTATTATTACTATTTCTATTACTACTACTACTGACGACTCTGACTACTACTACTACTACTGCTGAGACAACTACTCCTACTTCTACTACTACTGCTACCACTACTACTACTACTACTACTACCACTATTGTTTTGACTGCTGTTGCTGCTACTGGATCCAGCCTCAGACACTTGGCACTTACTAGCTGTGTAATCTTGGCCAAGTCACTTAACCCTGATTGCCTTGCCTCCAGGGCCATCTCAGGTCATCCTGACTCATATCTGACCACTGGACCCAGCTCTGGAGGAGAAAGTGAGGCTGGGGATACAGCCCCATCGTTTAATCTGATTCAAGTATTTCTCATGGTATCCCCTCCCTGATGTTGGGGTCTTCTTCAAGAATGAAGAACAAACATCATCATCATCATCATTGCTATCACTACTGCTTCTCCTGTTGTTGCTACTGCTACTACCACTATGACCACTACTACTATTTTCATCATCACTCTACAGTTTGAGGAACTATAAGAATTTCAATGACTTGTCCAAAGTCACACAGGGTTCCAACCCATGTCTTCCTAACTCCAAATCTATTTTTTATTTAAATATTTTATTTATTAGTTTTTCCAACTACATGCAACAATAGTTTTCAGCAATCGTTTTTTGCAAGATTTTAAGTTTTGTTTTTCTCCCTCTTCCTTTCTTTCCCCCTCCCCCTGACAGAAAGCAAGGCTCTACATGTAAAACCATGCCAAACATAGATCCACAATAATCATATTATGAAAGAAGAATCAAATCCAAACAGAAGGAAAAAAAGAGAGAAAAATAACATAATACATAAAACAACTATTAAAAATTAAAGATAATAAGCTTCAGTCTTCATTTAAACTTCACAGTTCCTTCTCTGGATATTGCACTATTGAAATGAAAAAGTCCATCAGAGTTGATCATCACCCAATGTTTTTACCTAATTCCAAATCTTGAACTTTATTCTATTCTGAAATAGATATGGGCAAGAGGGACTAAATAAAAGTGGATCTCATGGAAAAGTGGGCTTCCCAAAAGCACTGGGGGGGGGGGGGTTGATCACTTAGGATTTCTAGGCCAGCAGATAAATCTATTCCTATAAGCCTGCAGTTCATAAGGATTTCAGACACACTGTCTGGGCTCATATCACAGTAAGGTAAGCAATCCAGGTCTGCTCAAAAGGAAAAATAATTCAATGTTTGTCTGTTATCATAGTATACTCTAGGCAAACTGCTGGCATCAGTATTTTAGGAATGCAGAATTCAAACTGCTAATATAAGCCTCCACACTTGTAAAAGATTCCATAATATGACAGGTATTCGTTTTTAAGCATTCAAACCAGCAAAGGTCATCTCAGAGGAAATGGTCTGACTTTTAAAGGAAGCAATGAAGAAAATAAAATGTCCAATTGCAGACTAAAACAAGAAGGAGGGAGGAAGGGAAATAAAACACTCAGAAATTGTATTCTAGCATATCCAAAAAAAAGGCCCAGATAGAGAATCTCACTGGTAGCTCCTTGCAAATGTGAAGGGTCCCAAAATTATCCCAGGATGATACCCCGTATCATAACAACTCTTTTTTTCCTACTACTAATAATAGATCAGTATCTAGAGAAGAATTGCTACTATTGGAGCAATTGGGCTAATAAGAGGCAGGCCATGCAAAGGAGAGGAGAAACATGCTGAAGGTTAACAGGTGACCTGGGAAAAAGTATTAGAGTACTCAGAGATATAATTAACAAGGCCATAAACTTTGTGAACTCTGAAATATCTAATTTCTAGTACTTTCATTACTGAGCCCCCACCAATGGGTTTTCTTCACAATGATAATCAGCCAGACCAACTTAGTTATTTAATTATCCTTTTAGAAAATATATTTACTAAATAAGTCTGGCTGATACTCAGTGGGGAAAAGATGTTTCAGTTCACCTTTTAGAAGGGATATCT
Organism: Macrotis lagotis; assembly: GCF_037893015.1. Taxonomy (NCBI): domain Eukaryota; kingdom Metazoa; phylum Chordata; class Mammalia; order Peramelemorphia; family Peramelidae; genus Macrotis; species Macrotis lagotis. The sequence goes on along the minus strand of NC_133662.1, from coordinate 242,621,389 downwards.
ACTAAGCCAGGACAGTTGGTACAGAAACAGTCTCTCAAACTTGGGGCACATTCTTCCCTCATATACACAGTGTTTGGGAAGAGCAGGCTCAAATTTATAGCAAAATAGGAGTAAGGCAAATGTGTGGGATTCCATGTAAAGGGGCTTCTAGTTACTAAAAGTCTTCTCCTTTTGAGTAGTGATCATGAGGTTCTTCTTAGATGTAACTTCTCACTGAGCTCAAAGAGTCAGTTCTTTTTTAGAGTTTTGAACTCGTCTTTCCTTGATATATCTAGTTTATTCTCAGATATCTTTCAGTTCATAATGTAGATACTGCCATCAGTCACTATCACTGGCTATGGTGGACCCTGCTATTGACTTAGACAGGATTTTTAGGTCTTCTGACTTTTCAGAGTTCACAAAGTCACAACCTTGTTGATAATATCTTCGAGTGATGAAGAAATCAAAACTATAGTCACATGAAAAAAGCTCTAAATCATTATTGATTAGAGAAATAAAAATTAAAACAACTTTGTGGTACCACCTCACATCTATCAAATTGGCCAATATGACTAAAAAGAAAAATGATCAACATTGGAGGGGATATGGAAAAAGTAGAACACGGATGCATTGTTGGTCAAGTTGTGAACTGATCCAGCCTTTTTTGGAGAACAATTTGGAATTACTCCCAAAAGGCAATAAAACTCTGCATACTCTTTGATCCAGCAACACCACTATTAGGTCTGTATCCCAAAGAGATCACAAAAAAGGGCAAAAAAACCCCACATGTACAAAAAACATTTATAGCAGCTCTTTTCATAGTGGCAAAGAATTGAAAATTGAGGGGATACCCATCAATTAGGGAATGGCTGAACAAATTATGGAATGTGAATGTGATGGAACACTCTCGTTCTATAAGAAATCATGAATGATGGGATTTCAGAAAAGCCTAGAAAGACTTGAATGAATTGATGCTGAGTGAGATGAGCAGAACCAGAAGAACATTGTACACCCTAACAGCAACATTGGGTGATGATCTATATTGATGGACTTGTTTATTTCAGCAGGACAATAATCAAAGACAATTCTAATAGAATTGTGATGAAAAATACCATCTATATCCAAAGAAGGACTGTGGCGTTTAAATGCAGATCAAAGCTTACTATCTCCAATTTCTAAAAGTTGTCTTATGTTTTTTCCTTACTTTGATTTGATTCTTCTTTTACAATATGATTAATATGGATATGTTTAACATAGTTATACATATGTAAAATGTGAAACTCAAAACCTTGCAAAAAATGATTATTGAAAATTCTCTTTGCATGAAATTGGAAAAATAAACTTTTTTTATATTATAGCACTGAGTACCCTGATGCCTTTTCTAAGAGAACTTCTGTTAACTTCCAGCATATTTCTATTTTCAGTGGCATGGGTTGCCTTTTATTAATCCAATCTTTTCAATAACATGGTAAATAGGGAGTGGAAGTATTGGGGAGGAGAAAGGAAGAAATACTATCTCCTTCTCTTAAAAGCAATTTTATTTCAGAGAACAAGAGTCTTTAGCTCCGAAATTTAGCTGTTCCCCAAATTTAGTCGTTCCCCCATTGAAGTGACTGGTGCCAAACTAGTTTGATGCTTTCATACAGAGTCTACAAGGTGTGAATTAATCTTCCTCAATCAACCATAAAATCCCATGTGGCTTCATCTATCTTTAATCAATAACTCCAAGTCCCTTATGAATCTTCCCAATTGATTAGACTCATTCTTACCCAGTGTACTTTTGATTCATTTATTCAATCTGGACCTTCTGTGAGATGAAGTGGAGTGGAATAGACCACCACCCAAATTTTCTCTCCCCTCTCCCCCATTTGTGAACCCTTAAAAAAACAACCAGAGTGCTTTTGGCAAGGTCCATAGTACCAAATTCTGGTTAGCTCTCTACTGACATTCAGGGAGTTACCTCCCTCACTGCCTTGCCCTAATATTAGGAAATGCATATAGAAGCATTTCACAAACAAATCTGGATATTTACATTCTTCCAAATTTCCAAATACATAGTGTTAAGTTACTCATCATTTTTCAATTGTTTCCTCTCTTGGTATTTGCAAAAAGGCCTTTCTCAAACCAAAAACAATTTTTTTCAAAGGGAAATTAAAAGCCAGTTTCCCCATCTCAGAGGGAAATCCTGGTCTGTCTGAGCTAGCAAGACATGTTGGGGTTTCTCTTCAGGGATTAGGAAATTGGAGCCAGGAGCCAGGTGGCCCAGTGGACAGAGCAGCAGCCCTGGAGTCTGGAAGACTTGAGTTCAAATCTGACCTCAGACACTTAATAATTACCTAAGCTATATGACCTTGGGCAAGCCACTTAACCCCATTGCCTTGCAAAAACCCAAAGGGGGAAAAAAAGCAACTAGAGTCAACTGGAAGTCACTATCTCACCCTTTCAAATTAGAAATCAAAATATTCTGCGGAAGAAAACATGTCCAGAATTCTTCCATTGGCCACACCTCATTTGGAAACAAATTTGGTGGGGTTCATAAAAAAAGTGTTCAGTTAAGCTCGCTCTCCCTGAGGACCAAGATATTGTCTTGTTATCGTTTCAGAGAAAATGTCCCTTTGTCAAAAGCTTTAACATAAAAATACTATATGGTACCATCCTAACTGGAAGTTGGATTCCATTTGTTTTAAGTTCATTTGGATAAAGGATAAGGTCTAGAGATGTGACTTTTTTAGTGCAGGAATTGCTCAGATGTGGAAACTCTCCCTATTCATGAAGTCTCCAAGAGTTCCCGAGATCCCTTGGAAGTAAATGACTTGGCTACGGTCATACAGCCAAGCTATCATGTATCAGAGAAAGCATCGGAAACCAAGCTTTCTTCACTCAGGCCTGTTCTCTACCCACTATACCATGTTGCCGATAAATTTAAAAAAAAACAGTCCTCTATTATGTTGCTACCTCTTGTTGTTTTGTTCAATCAAACTCTTTGGGACTTGATTTGGAGTTTTCTTGGCAAAGAAACTGGAGTGATTTGTCATTTCCTTCTCCAGGTCATTTTATAGATGAGGAAACTGAGGCAAATAGGTGAAGAAACTTGCCCAGGGTGAACCCTCTAGTAAGTGTCTGAGTTGGATTTGAACTCAGGTCTTCCTGACTCCAAACCTGGTGTGCTACCTTGCTACCTTATATTAATATGCTATATAAATTTCAGTTATTTATGATTTCCATATAACATGACACCATATTCAGTAGGGATTCTTGAGATTTGTTTGTATATTAAGCTTCCCATCATCTATTAACCATCATTGGGATTTTCCTCTGGCTGCTACTCCCTTATCTTGGTATTTCCCCTTTTAAAAATAAAGTTCTCTGAGGGCAAGACTGTTCCCTTTTTGTATTTGTATTTGCAGTTCTAAACACAGTGTATCATATACAGTAAATCCTTAGATAAAATTGGGGTTTTTTTAATCATTCCATGATACTTGTATTTATATTCCCAGCAACTAGCATATAGTAGGGCTCTTAGATAAATGCTTTTTGGTAGATTGCTTGATTCTGATGATTTTCTAGAAAGCCAAAAGCTCAAACTTCCATTGTAGGCCTCTTCAGCAGCCTTGACCATCAACCTTTTCAGTGGGTGCCCCAAAGGAAAGGATGCAAGATGCCCAAAGAAACCACCTGATTCTGTATTCAGCTCAGCCAAGCCAAACAGCTCCAGCACCCACCAGGTGATAGGAGCCCTTGAAGCAGGAAACTTATGGTGTTGGGTTTTTTATTTTGTCAGAGAATTTAGGAAATAAAATCTGCCTTTGTAATAAGGAACAAATCAGGGGCTCTGGGCACAATTGAATTAGGAAGGGAGCAGATTGAGACAAGGCTCAGATAAAGAGCTATTAGCCTAGGCCCCTGTTGCCTCTATCACATTGAGCTAGAAGAGTCAAGCAGCAAGGGATTAGTGTGCAAGGTCAAGGAAGGACCTGAGTACTCCCACCCCACCCACCATCAAGACAGAAGGAAAAGCCTATCTCATTCTATTTTTGGAGTGGGTACTGAAAGTTGTTGAGGGGAGGCAAGTTCCCTTAGGCCACTATTACTTTTTTCCATTCATTTAAGTCAAGGTCATCACCTTCCATGAGGAGTTCAAAATTGATCTCAGTTATGTGACACTAGCAAGTCTCTTAACCTTGTGTGCCTCAATTTCCTCATCTGTAAAATACGATTATAAGAGTGCTTGTCTCCCTGGGTTACTGTAAGGATCAAAGGAGATGATATCTGTGAAATGCTTAGCATAGCATCTGGTCCACAGGAGGCACTAAATAAACATTGGCTATTATCATTATTATCATTATTATTATTATTATTATTATTATTATTATTATGGCATGAATACATGGTGTCATCATGGATAAAACACTGGGCTTGGAGTCAAGAAGACTCATCTTCAGGGTAGCTAGGTGGTACAGTGGATAGAGTCAGGAAGACCTGAGTTCAAATGCAGCCTCAGACACTTATTACCTAGCTGTGAGACCTTGAGCAAGTCACTTAAACCCCCCCCCACACACTGACTTACAAAAAAAAAAAAAAGGAAGACTCATCTTCCTGAGTTTAAATCCAGCCTCAGATACTTAGTAGATGGGAGACCCCTGGGCAAGTCACTTTAACCTTGAATAGCCTCAATTTCCTCATCTGTAACAGCTGAAAAAGGAAATGGCAAACTCCTCCAGTATCTACAAAGAAAATGGTAGAATCATGAAGGGTCAGACAGGACTGAAAACCAATTGATGAGAGGGTAAGGGATGACCCATGGGAAAGTGACCTTCATGAAAGAGAAGGTTGTTTCCTGTGCCTACACTCTGCCAATGGGACTGTGGTGTGGGATTCTGGAGTTGTCCCTTACTATCCCTCAAATTCTACCACCAGAGACCCATGTCTTTGTGTTATAATCACCCCCCTACCTGGATCCTTTTTTAAAGGTCAGATACTTTAGGAAGAGGATATTAAGATCATTGGGAGCTACTGGATAAGGAAAAGGAATCTGAGAGCTGGGGACTCATGAGGATAGGCAGAAGCCACTTGGTCTGTTTCTAGTCCATCCAATAAACCATTTAGTTTAATTTTGCCTGAGGCCAGGCCCTGGTGCTCTTACTGGAAAAACAACCCTTATCTAAAATCTATAATAAGGTCAGCACACTTCCTAGAGAAAAGTCTTCTGGGAAGAAAAGTGGGGCAGGATGCTCTGGGCTTCTAGGAAGGCAGTTTGCAAAACACTTCCAGATCTACAATACACAAAGTTGTCCTCAGAACACACAGGTCAAATGTTCCAGACCCCAAAAGCTGAAACTATCCTTGCTCCTCTATCCATAAGGAGAGAGAACCCACCTCTATTTGGAAGACCAGGACTCAGAAAGTCCTGCCTCTGCTACCTACTGGTTGTGTGACCTTGGGCATTTCAGTAACTTTGGCTGGGTTGGAAACTAGGTGAAGTAGTAGGTGGAGTGCAGGCCAGAAGATCTGCCCTCAGATAAATATTGACTATATGATCCTGGGCAAATCACAGTCATAAAGATAGCCTCAGCTTCCCCATTTATAAAATGAGAATGACAGTACCTACCTTTTTTGAGTTGTAAGGATCAAAAGAAATAATATATGTAAAATTCTCTGTAATCCTTGCTAATATAATGATTATTCTTTAACCTCTAGATGTCCCAGGTAATTCACTGATGCTATAAAGCGCAGACCTGCATTTAGAAGTTTTCTCACCTGGGAGAACTCTGAGAATTCCCCTATTCAGACCTTCCTGTAAAAGAGGTCCGGAAGTGATAGCCCTTCGAACCAGCTTTTCCTGTTCCCTTTGCTGGGGGGGGGGGGGGGGGGGGGAACCCTTTCACCTAGCTCAGGTCTGCTCATGGCCCTTAGAAGAAGGAGAAATACTGGGCTTCAGTCAAAAATTTCAGAGACTACTGGTAGCAAGTTATCAGTGGGGGGCTCCCTGGGCATGGGAGACTTCAACCAACATAAATTTCCTTTGGGCAGAAAAAGGATGAACTGATGATAAGATTAATAACAATGGTCCAGGCCTGGCGTTTCAGCAGGATTTCAACTTAAGGAGATATGAAACTCACACATATTTCTGACCAATAGCCTCAATCCACAACAGATTGCTTCTCCAATGACCTTCAGAAAGTAGGTTAGGCATTGGATGGTAGTTGGTCATACATCCTAAGGGTTTGACCAGGAAAATCAAAGTAGAGTACTTCCTTCCCTGCCATAGGCAGGCCTTCACAAGTGGCATCCCCTCTTCAGGGCAGAGCCACAGGCAGGCCATATCCCTAAAACCCATGGACTTGGAGACCAAGCCGAGACCCGCGCTCAAATCATCATTTCTCTTTCCAGATGCCATCTTACTCTTTTCCAATGGCCCTGATGTGCATCCTCCAAAACAGAGGGGTCCACAAAATTGAATGTGTTCCTTTTGGAGATGGAGGGAAATCCAATTCTCTTTCCATGAGCCAACCCCTAGGCAAGTCGATTTTTAAAATCTCAGCCATTAGCTCTGCCATCAATCTGGGCTCCAAATGAGAATGAAAGCCAGCTGATCCAACTCCTGAGCAATTAGGACTACTCAATTAACCAACCTATCCCCCTCCCTCTCTGCTGCAGCCCAGAAATAATGAGGCCCACACAGCCTGGGCACCAACAGGCACAATTACAGAGTGGGATTTGGGCCATAGCTGAAAGGAAAGGTGGATTCCATTGAAGAGTCATGATCTAATGATGGTTGAAGATGGTCCTCCCCCTCCTACCAAGGCCTGGCATTGAAGCTTTGGTTAATACCCCCAGAAGGGAAACCATGCCCCATATCTGTGTTTCCCATGCTCCCCCTAGTGGATAACCACTCTCATACATGACACTGTCCCATTGGCACATTCCTTAGGAGCCTAGGGAGAATGTGAATGGTGGAAGAGGGTCAAAAGAAAGGAGGAACAATATCCATTATAACATCTTAGAAGCATAGATTTAGAACTGGGTCTCAAGAGACTAGTAAATATAATCCCTCATTTCCCAGAGATCTGAGATAGAAATGACTTGCTCAAAGTCACACTGCTAGTCTATGTCTAAAGCATGATTTTGAACTCAGGTCTTCAGCCACATCCAGCTGCTTTAGCCATCTCAGCTAGCACTAATATGGATCATCCTTGGACAACCATAAAAGCCTTTGGTGGCCTCTGAATCAGAAAGACCTGAGTTCCAGTGCTGCCCAGGACACAGTCTGTGTGACCCTAGGCAAGTCATTTTATTTCTCAGTGAGCAAGGCAACTCTCTTAAGAGTAGAAGATGTAGGGACAGCACGGATCTGCATTTCCTAACTAGAAATTCTCTGTTCTGATGTAATCAGGGCTGGTTGCCCTTCCTCCTCCCTGTTCTCCAAGATGATCCATTATAAACCTTTCCTGTTAGCTTAACTCAAGAAGCACTGAGCATAAAGCCCTCTACAAAACAGAGGAGCTCCATTAAGTCTTTCTGCATTCATTCATCCATCCATCCATCCATCCATTCATTCATACATGCATTCATTCATTCATACATGCATTCATTCATTCATACATGCATTCATTCATTGATTCAAACATTCATTCACTCATTCATTTAGCAAGCTTCCCTGGCTTCCTTTAAATTCAACATCCTGTCTCCTACAAGAATCCTTTCCCAACTTGTTTTAATTCTAATGACTTCTTTTTTAACTCATTTCCTATTTATCCTGAATATATCTTGTTTGTATGAATTTCTTTGTTGTCTTTCCCATTAGATTGTGAGCTCAGCAAGGGGAGGGACTGTCTTTTACCTCCTTTTGTGTAACACCAGCTTTTAGTACCTAGTAGGTGCTTAATAATTATTTGTTGACTGACAGGTACTAAATATACAAAAAATAAAAAAGGAAAGCACAGTTCTTGTCTTTAGGGACATTAGATTTTATTTGTAGACTTGGGTACCCAATATTTCTCTGTTGAGGCCCCCTGTCCTCTTCCCTTCCAAGGACCAGAAAAACAGATGCTGCAGAGGTTCCTCATTCCTCCTTAGAACTATGGGAGAGAAAGTTCTAGAAGCAGTTTGAATTTATGTAGTCCCTTGACTCCCACTGGAGTGAAAAAAACCAACTACTGATTGATTTTTTTCCTACTTCTCTTCCTCTTTGTTAACATCTCACTCTTCTCACTTTTTCAAGGGTGAATTTTAAAAACATCCAAATATTATTGATGGCACTGACTTTTAAGATTTTTTTAAGATTTGCAAAGCACTTTGCAAATATTTCATTTTTATCCTTGGATAACCCTGGAAGGTATATAGATTATTTATTTTTATTTATAAATATTTTATTAGAAATATATCTATAGATTATCAACTTATAGATAGCTTTATATTTGAGTAAAGGCTTTTACAAATATTATCTCATTTGAGCCTCACAATAATCCTGAGAGGTACACAATTTTTAAATTTATAGTTATATTATTTATTTTTATCTATTTAAAGATCTTATATTTTTTATTGATACCTATAGATTATCAACATATAGATCATTTTAAATTTGAGATAAGGTTCTTACAAGTATTATCTCATTTGATCCTCACAACAATCCTGGGAGGTATATAGATAATTTTTTATTCATAGATAATTTATTTTTTATCTATTTATGAATATCTATTATAGATATTTATAGATTACCTACACATAAATCATTTTATATTTGAACAAAGGTTTTTACAAATATTATCTCATTTGAGTCCCATAAGAAAGTATCCCCATTTTACAAATGAGCAAACCAAGGCAGATGAAGGCTAAGTAACTTAACTGTTTACCTCAATTTCCCCAGTTGCAAAATGAAAGTAATAAGAGTACCTACCTCTCATGGTTCTTGTGAGACTCAAATGAGATAATATTTGTAAAGCCTTTTGCAAACCTTATATTGTAATACCAGTCATTAGTATTATTATTTTCATCACATGTTTTGGAAATTATGAATATGCTATGATGACATCTATTCTTTAATTTTTTTGGAACGACGTGAGGGCAGTCATGGTGGCAGTTCTTTCTATGCTCCATTTCCAGAATGGCTTATTCACAGAATGGTCAAGGAGATAATATTTGTAAAGCCCTTTGCAATCCTTATATTACTTTGTGAATGCCAGTCATCATCACCATCATCATCATCATCATCACATGGTTTAGAGATTATGAGTATGGTATGATGACATCTATTCTTTAATTTTTATGGAACAATTTCAGGTGGTTGTGGGCAGCAGGTCTGTCCATGCTCCACTTCCAGAATGGCTTATTGACAGAATTGCCAGGGATATTTGGGAGACATATTTGTCATATAATGCTAATAAACTCATTTTTGTATTTGTCAGGTATATGTCATATTAGTTTATAAAGGACAGCAAGCTCCTGGCATATGATTCTAGTCACTCACATGAGTCCTTCTAGGAAGAAAAGCATCATGCCAAAATAGAAGCTGTGCAATCCTTGCAGCTTGCTATGACACATTCAAGAACATCCCCACTATTTTCCCAAATAACCTGCCTTGATAAAGAAGGACCTGCTCCCTAAGGACAACTGCCTTGATAAAGAAGGACCTGCTCCCTAAGGACAACTGTCCTGTAATTTCTGGTAGCAACAACCTCATCCCCAGTCATTCTCAGGAGCCCCAGTCATCTGTGTGAAGCTTTGGTGCCACACTGTTGTTTGAATTTCTATAGCTGTCACCCATGAAGGGCCTTTTGATTCCACTCTGGGACCTCAGGGTCCAATTGGAAAGTATTTGAGTTTTCATTCAGCAGATTCAGTTTGTTCCAAAAGCATTTCCAGAGATTTTTCCAGAGATCATGTGCTCCAATAACTCTTCCTTCTTTCCCCTTTCTAGAGTTACTGTGTTTTTCATTAATATTGTATAAATTTAATGAAAACTCCTTCTAAAAATGCATATGAGCATCTTCTCCACAACTCACAATCTCAGAGAATCTAAAACACTGAGGAGTTAAATGATTCAACTAAAGTCACACAGCCAAGATGTATCTGAGGCAGGACTTGAACCCAAGTCTTCCTCTAGGTAATAATAATAATAATATGAATAATAATAATATGAATAAAAATAAGTTAATATTTCAATAGTGTTTTCTATTTTCAAAGTGTTTTATAGTTATCTCATTCCTTTTGTAATACTTTATGCATTTTAAAAACAAGACCTCCCAAGTGGGGAGGTAAGCTAAAGAGTGTCCATCACACTCAAGACAGTTAAGAATTCCTATCTTAGGGACACATGACATAGATACAGAAATAGAAGAAGGTAAGTGGAGGATGTTAGCAGCTGGAGGAAGCTACCCCTTGTAGAAAGTGAAATTTAAAGGAAACCAAGGAAACTAAGATGTGGTTGTTAGGAAGCAGAGAATTCCAAACATGGTGGAGTACCATTGCAGATGAGAGATGGAGGATGGGGCTGCAAGAAAGGACCCACTCCACTATGAATCTACACTATACATAGGTTGTAGGAGGCGTGTAGTAGAGTGTATGGTGGGGATCAAGGTAGAAGATTTATTGAACCAGATACAGACAAGACCAAATGATCCCCCCAGGCTAAGTTACCAACCTCAGTTTCTCCCCCAGAACCATCTGGGTTAAGTGGTCAGATATGAATCAGGATGAATGGAAACAACCCTGGGTGGTCCTAGATCACTACAATCAGAAAGCCATCAGCCTGTCCCAGAAACAGGTACTCCTACTGAGGCAGGCACAAGTCAAAGATCAGCATGGGGGAGTCACAGGAACATAATCCTGGAATCTTCCAGAACTGTTTCACTCATGACAGGCTTATACTCAGAGCTCAGCAACTACCTTCTGAGAAGGGAAGGACCAACCAAGGGCAGGTCAGGATCTGATAAAGGTCCTTCAGCTGTCCTCATAATCACATACACCAATCAATAACCAAGGCAGCCCAAAGACAAAAGTAGAACTGTCCCTGTCCTCAAGGAGCTTATATTCTCTTGACAGTAAACAACACAGACTTATATAAATGCACACACAATAAATCCAAGTAATTTTACAAAGGAGGCACCAGTCATTGGAGAGAATCAGGATGGATCTCACTTAGAGGACGACCCTCAGTCAGAAGTCAGGGATTCTATGGGGCAGAGGTCAAGAGAAGAAAACATTCCAGACAGGAGAATCAATTCAGCCTACGGACAATGCTTGCTGCACCTAGCCCTAACTCCATGGCCAGGCTTGTTGGACTTGAACTCTCCAGATCTATACCTGCCCTAATGGGGGGAGACAGGAGAGATGACATGGGAAAGAGATGACTCACGACAGTGGCAGGGACTTGGTTATTGGGATAGGATCAGCAGGTTGTCCACATGCTATATTCAAACTCCAAAGCTAGCAGTTTAATCAGTCTACAAGGATTTATTAGGAACTGACAACGTAGTAGGCCCAAAGACAAAAGCAAAAAGAGATGCTGTCCTCAAGGAGCTTAAATTCTCTAATAAGAGAATAGGAATTTCATTGCTGCCAACTGACCAAGCCAAGACCCATAAAGGATCCATCATATAGCATAAAAAGCACAGACCCAGCTGAAGTAGAATCATGCCAAGACCAGGATTTAGAGTCAGAAGATCTGGGTTCAAATCCTGTCTCTGCTAAGTACTGCCAGTGTGACCTTGGTCAAGTCACAACCCTTTGGACCCTTATTTTATTCCTGTATAAAATGAAGAATTTACAGCACATATGCTCCTATCTCTTCCAGTTCTTTGACCCTGTGATTCTATGAGCCTCCAGAACACAGAATAAAGTGGGAAGGAGAAGCAAGACAAACAAACCAGTTTAGAAACACAGTTTCAGGTTGAGTTAAAGCTATCTCATCACCTAAGGCTTCTGAGGTCAGTCATCATCCTCCTGGGACCCCATGGATCCTCTCTCAGGCTAAACCAAAATCCTTCTCCAAAGAGGTTGGTATCCACTTCTCTGCCTAATCAATGCACCCATGTCTCTCTCTCTCTCTCTCTCTCTCTCTCTCTCTCACACACACACACACACACACACACACACACACACACACACACACACACACACAATTACACTTTCTGGACATAGGCAGCAGACAATTGTCTGGGTCCATGGCTTTTGTCTGACACTGTTTTCCAATGCATCTCTCTCTCTCTCGTCTGTCTGTCTGTCTCTCTCTTTTGTCTGTCTGTCTGTCTCCCGTCTGTCTCTCTCCCCTGTCTGTCTGTCAGTCTCTCTCCCCTGTCTGTCTGTCAGTCTCTCTCCCCTGTCTGTCTGTCAGTCTCTCTCCCCTGTCTGTCTCTCTCCCGTCTGTCAGTCTCTCTCCCCTGTCTGTCAGTCTCTGTCTGTCAGTCTCTGTCTGTCTCTCATCTGCCTGTCTGCCTGCCTGTCTCTCTCGTCTGCCTGTCTGCCTGTCTGTCTCTCTCATCTGCCTAGCTGCCTGTCTTTACAAGTAGATCTATCAGGATACACCCCACAGTGGCAGCCTTTTTCTACAAAGAAGGTGGTCAGGTTCAAGGGAGGTGGGAGAGGGTATTAGCCATCTTGCACGCATCAACCCCTGAACAAACCCACATTGAACATGGAACATGTGTCTTACAGACCAAGCAGATGAGTTCAAGAGACCATACCTTCTTACAGTCCTGGCAGAAGACTGAGGCGCTGCCCAGGAGGCCCAGGGGCTCCCCACACAGAAAGCACTGGGATAGTCCATTCCCCATCACATTCTTCCTCATGTTCTCCAGCCGCTCAACCAGCTTCCTGCAGCACAAGGGAGATTAAAGAAACAGGTGGGACAAGATCTCTGCAGGAACTCACCTGTCCTGCCATCTCCCAGGAGAACACAGGTCCCTACTCCGGCCCTGCAGTCAGGAGTACCTGGGTTCAAATCCGGTCTCAGACACTTAATAATTACCTAACTGTGTGGCCTTGGACAAGCCACTTAACCCTGTTTGCCTTGCAAAAACCTAAAAAAAAAAAACTATAAACAAAAGAGATAATACTGATTTGCCCTGTCAGAGGAGGTGCCCTCAACAGAACGGTTCCTCTGCTGGAGAAAGGATCACACAGCCCATCTCATCCAATCCTCCTATTTTACAGATGGAGAAATGACAGACTAGAGAGGTTAAAGAATCTGCCCAGGGCAGATCCCGAGCTGGGATTCAAATGGCAGCTCTAGCAGTCTCTCCACTTAATTTTGAGGCAAGTTAGTAAAGTAGAAAGAACTCTGACCTGAGAGTTACAAGATCCAAGTTCAAATTCCTATGCAATATACCTATGTGACACTGGGCAAGTCACTTTACTTCCTAAAACTCAGTTTCCTCCTCTGGAAAATCAAAGAATACAATCTAGTGTCTACAATTCCTTCCCGTTCTAAATCTATGTACCCACGATCCTTTGTAATCCATCAAGTCAAGCCAACAATATTTACAAAGGGGTGTTGGATCACAGCTAAGCTCACTAGCCCATCCAGAGATGGGACTTATGACTAGTCCCACAAGCACAATGGGGTTGATCTGCCTCAGCTACAGCAGAATCATTCAAAGCCAGGACAGCAGTTTAAGAAAAGCCTTCCCTTTGCAAAGTCTTTGTCTCATTTAGGGGTGATGGGACATAATAGGAAAAGCATCTCACATGAAGTCAGGAGAAACGTGAGTTTAAATCCTACTTCTGATACCACTTACTATATAACCACAAGCCAGTTCCTTCACCTCTCATGCCTTAAGTTTCCCCATCTATACAATGAGGGAAAATTATCGGTAGTGAGGAATAATCGAGTACTAAAAGTGATTTTATGGGACTAGTAGTCCAACAATCTCATTTCACAGTTTAAGAAACTGAGCCCCAGAGAGGCTAATGAACTTATAGTGGAAAAAAAAAAACTAGATTTGTAAAATGGATGAGATGACCTTGAGGCTCCCTTCATGTTCTATTTTTAAAATGAATTTTTATTGATAGTTTTAGTTTTCACAATTTAAAAATTATCCCTCTCTTCTCCTCTTTCCCAGAGAGTCATTCCATATAGAATTTTTTTAGATTAAAAGATAAAGTGAAAAAATCAGCAAAATGAATCAATGCATAAAAAAGACTGATAATTTATTCAATGTCATGACCTGGGACACCTCACTTCTGCAGAGAAATGGGGGGGGGCAGGAAGAGATGTCTTTTCACTGTCCTTTGGGGCCAAACTTGCTCTTCATCATTTTGCAGAATTCCTATTTTGTTGTTGAGCGGCTGGTCTTTCTGTTTACTTTGTTGCAATCTTGGTGCTGCTTACCTCACTTTATATCAGTTCACATAAGCTTTCCCATGTTTCTCTGTATTGATCACCTTCATCGTTTCCGACAGTACAGTAATATTCCATTGTATTCGTGATCTACAATTCATTTAGCCATTTTCTAGTTGATGGACATCAACATTGTTTCCAATTCCTTACTACCACAAAAAGTGCTGTTATAAATAGTTTGGAGAATTACAGAAACTTTATTCTTATCAATGTCCTCCTTGGGGTTTATGCCTATTAATGGATTCTCTGGGTCAAAGGGCATGGACATTTTAGTTGCTTTATTTGCATAATTTCAAATTGCTTTCTAAAATGGCTATACCATATCACAGCTCTACCAAGAATATACTAGTATGTCTATCTTCTCACAACCAGTTCAGCATCAACGAATGGCTTCTTTTGTCTCCTTTACCAATTAGCTGGATAAAATCTCAGGATTATTCTGATTTACATTTATGCTATTATTAGTCATCTGGAGTATTTTTTTAATATGGTAACAAAAAGACTTCGATCTCTTCAAGTTTTCGATCTTGACCATAGAGGGCAGGTGAGATGTGAAATCAGATCTCATGCCTTTAAATCTCACACTCTGCCGACTGTTATTATCATTATTGTTGTTATTCTGCTACCCTTCTCAATGGGGCATTTCAGACATGAAGAAAACAGCCAGAGTTGGGAGATGGAAGGGTCTGACTGGGAACCAACACACAGGGCAGCATCACCAGGCTGTCGGCTACCGTGGGGGAAGGGCATCTAAAGTGTAAAAAGCAACTGGAAAGATATTTTAATTTGATCTATTTGATTGAGGATTTCATATTTGATCAGAAGGGAGAAGGGCTCTGGGAGTTTATTGAGTAAGAAAGTGAGTGGTCAGAGCTGCACTGTAGGATGATTGTTTGGAAAGTGAATGGAATATGAACTAGAACAGGTAAAGACTTGTGGCAGACCAAAATGCAGCACGTGACTTGCCCAAGGTCTCCTAGCTAGGAAAGCAATTGAAGCAGAATCTGATGTTGTTGATTCTTCCAGACCCCAAGGCCATTATACCACCCATGTTCTAAAGGTAAAGACCTTCCTCCAGGTCCCGAGATTAGAGAGTGGCAGAGCTCAGGACCCAACCCCAGTCCAGACACTAATAGCTTTTACCCAATTCTTTGCTGCTCCAGAATGTCCAGTTTCTCGGCCCTCTGGATCACTTCCAAGATGGCCTCCACTTCCTCTGCATTGAGGCTCTGGCTCTTCCTTTGTTTGTCTGTCTGGTAAGTATGCACTGACCATCCACTCTGCAATCTGGAGATGACAAAAAAGAAAAGGCACAATGACCACCATCTTGAAGCCCTCTTGTTGTGGCTTCCTATAGGGCTGCTTCCCAGTTTCAGAACAAACAAGGATTATTTTGAGATGTTTGTCCTGGTATCTCTTGGTGACAGAAGGCAGAACTGGGGGGAGGGAAAAGAGGATTGGGAGGAGCAGCTAGGTGGTGCAGTGGATAGAGCACCGGTCCTGGAGTCAGGAGGATCCAAGTTCAAATCTGACCTCAGACACTTAATAATTACCTGGCTGTGTGACCTTGGACAAGTCATTTAACTGTGACTTTGCACTTGCCTTGCAAGTGACTGTGACTTTGTACTTGACTAGCAAAAAAAAAGAAGATTGGGGACTGAGAGGTCTTAGGAGGGTAACTATTTCATAGAGCATAAAGAAACCCTAAAGATCATGACGAGAAATGGTACACTATAGAGTCTCACTTCAGAGTCAAAGACCTGGGTGTGAATCCTTCCTCAGACACCACTTGCCAGGTAACAGCTATGGCTTTCCTTTTCATCAAAAATAAAATGAAGGATTTGGGCTCAGTGACTCCTAAAATCCCTCCTTGTGCTAAATTTGTGATGTCCTATAATCTATTCCAAATTCATCATCTTACAGAGGAAACTGAGACCTAGGAAGATTCAATGATTTACCCAAGGTCAAATAGTAAAGAGCAGAGACAGAATTCAAACTTAGGTTCAATTTACTTCAATTTCTTTTTGCTTCTTTTACTTCAATCTTTCCAGCATCCCCAATAAATCAGAGAATCAAGGAATCTCAGCTAGAAGGAGCCTCAGAGATCATCTACAACTGAGGTCATCCCAGCTGACTAAGAATACTTTCTCCATTCATTATTCCCAAAAGGCAGGCAGTCATCTGCTTGGAGATCTTCAGTGATAGGGATTTCACTACTTCCCACGACAGCTTATTATACTTATTTTTAAATTTTTATTTATTTAAGGCAATTTAAGACAAATTTAAGGCAATTTAAGTGACTTGCCCAAGGTCACACAGCTAGGCAATTATTAAGTGTCTGAGGCTGTATTTGAACTCAGGTCCTCCTGCCTCCACAGCAGGTGCTCCACCCACTCAGTCACCCAGGCTGCCCCCTATAATACTCTTAAAAGCTCTAATGAATTGTTAGAGGATTTTTCCATACTTGCCTCTTCCACAACTTGATCCTAATTCTTCCCTCTGAAGTCATACAGAGCAATCAAAAACCTCTTCCAATGACGGCCCATCAGGTACAAAAAGAAACCTCCAGGCCCTTCACCATCCTGATAGCCATCCTCTGATGCTCTCTAGCTAATCAATGTCTTTTCTAAAATGCAGTCCCCAGAACCCTATTTCTAGCCAAAAGAAGTATCACAGGTCACTTGTCCAGGCCCTTGTTTTAGTGATGAAGTGACCAAAGACCAGGGAGTTAAGTGAAAAATTACCAGAGTTCACAAAAGCAAGGTTAACAGTCAAACCTACTGGCTCTTTTCCATCAAAACAACAGGTGGAGGCTAACACTGGCTACATCAGCAGTTTGCTATGTGACCTCAGTAAGGTCACATCTACCTTTCAGCATTCATAAAAGTGAAACTTTTCCATTCAAATTGGCTAAGAAGTCAGACACCTCAAAGGGAAGCCTTTAGATGGGAGGGGAAATAACTATAGAAAAGGGGGAAAGGGAAAAGAGGAAAATAGGAGGTGAGACTTGGTAATGGCTGATATTTTATTTCCATTTGTCTGGGAGGTGAGTGAGAAAATTATAACTATGTAAAATATGTAAATACTTTCTCCAAAACAAAAGAGTCAATGAGGATAAAGTGAACTCAAAATGGATAGAGCACTTTGAATTCAATGTTGTTCCCCATGCTATTCCAGAACTGATCCAGAACCCTGGCCTGGAGAGGCACCATTTCATTTCAATTCAACTAGCATTTATTTTTCTGTCCCAGGATTAGGCTAGGGACTGCATGAATACAATGACAAAACAAAAGGAACAGTCCCCATGAGGAGCTTACTTTCTACCTGTCTTCTCTACAACAGGTAGTATGCTAATTAGTGGAGATACAAAGATAAAAGTGAAATAGTTCTTGCCTTCAAGGAACTTATGTTCTACTGGGGACACATAGAAATGTGAACACATGTAAATATAATATGGATACAAAATATCTTGGGAGTGGGAGGAAAGAAGGAAGAAGGTAATCAGGGAAAGTCTTCTGTAGCAGATGGCCCTTGAGTTGAGAGGAGGACGACAGGGTTTCAAGGGGCCAAGGTGAGGAGGAAGCGCATTCCTTCTACAGAGAAATGTGCAGAGAAATGGAGACAAGAGAATGAATGTTGTTTATATGGTCCAGTACCTAGGCCAGTTTTCCTGGAACATACAGAGTAGGAAGAATGTATAATCAGTCTGGAAACAGAGGCTAGAACCAGATTTTATTGTAACCCAGAAGTAATAGACACTAGAGTTGCTTAAATACCTCGGACAGAACCATGCTCTCAGAAGTTCATTTTAGTAACTTGTATGAATGATGGTTTGAAGCAGAGAGACCAGTTGGGAGGCCTGGTAACACAGGTGAAAGGTGCCCTCAGAACCAGACCTAGGGCAGGGGTTATGTGTTCTCACCTTCCCTCAGTCTAGGCAGGCAGGCAAGTATTGCTGGATCTTGTTTCTCCTTCCACAATATCTCTTGTATTTGTCCCCTCCTCCCTCCTCGCATTTTCCAGATTATTCCAATAACCTCCCTCCTTATTGGCCTCTCTGCCTCAGGTCTCTCTCCTCTCCAATCCAACCTGCACCTAGCTACCTAAGGGATTCTCCTAAAGAACAAGCCTAACCAGGCCACTCCACAGTCCAGGAAATTCCACTGGCTCACTTGCATTAGGATAAACTCCTCTGTTTGGTCATTAAAGCCCTTGACCACCTGGTCCCAGCCTATATTTCTGGCCTCATTACACATTATTTCCCTTCACGCACTCTAGAGAGCAAACTGGCTCATTTGCTATTGTAAAAAAACATTTTCTGCCATCTCTGAGCTGTCCCCTCTGCCTGGAATAGCCTCCCTTCTCATCTCTATCATCTAGAATTTCTACCTTCCTTTACAGCTCAAAGTACCACCTCCTATGGGAGTTTTGAGCTGATCTGCTCAGCTGGTAGTGCCCTCCCCTATCACCTTGCATCTATTTTCATAGATCTACGTAATATCATATTATATACATGTATGTGTATACATATTATATTGTGTAATATGTCTGCAAATATGTAATATTTATAATACATAATTTATTAAATATGTACTCTATCATTTTAATGTTAATATTAGATCATTTATCTTATATATGTAATATATATATATGTATATGCACATCCAGTCCTCCAAGAGAATGTAAGTTCCTTAAGGGCAGGGGCTTTTCCATGTCAGTCTTTAGCTAAATGCTTAGTGTTTGGATTATATCCCCAGTGCTAATAAATATTTGCTGATCAGTTTGTTTCTTTATCCTGCCTCTAATTCTGTCAAATCTCACATAAGACAAATGATCAGGACAAGAAAGCAGATTATTCTTTAAGGTTTGTGAAGGCTTTAAAATAGATTAACTTATTTGAATATCTTTTATTATCCCCATTTTACAGATGATGAAAATGAGGCTAAGGGGGGAAAAGTGCCTTTGGGTCACAAGATTGCTAAGTGACCAAGGCTGGATTGACTCCAAGTTCAGGACAAAACCACTACTCCATCTACCTGCCTGAAGCATATACATAACAAGTCAGAGGATCTAGGGTTGAAATTCTAGCCTCTACCACTTACTAACTGTTAAAAGTTGTTGTTTGTCCTTCATTTTCTTTTTTTTTTTATTTTTTTTAGGTTTTTTACAAGGCAATGGGGTTAAGTGGCTTACCCAGGGCTAGGTAATTATTAAGTGTCTGAGGCTGGATTTGAACTCAGGTCCTCCTGACTCCAGGATTGGTGCTCTATCCACTGTGCCACCTAACCACCCCATGTCCTTCATTTTCAAAGAGGACCAATAACAGCATGGGGTGATGTCTTAACTTCCAAAAGAAAAGAATTGGATCTAAGTGAGGAAGAATTGTTCAAAGTTATCAGTCTAAATCCTTCCTCCTGTCATGGAAGTCTAGGGGCAAGACAAAAGTCAAGACATCTGGGGATAGTCCAGGGTACAGTGGATGACCTTG
This sequence comes from Macrotis lagotis, assembly GCF_037893015.1. Taxonomy (NCBI): domain Eukaryota; kingdom Metazoa; phylum Chordata; class Mammalia; order Peramelemorphia; family Peramelidae; genus Macrotis; species Macrotis lagotis. Next base: position 242,601,587 of record NC_133662.1, on the reverse strand, counting down.
ACAACTTTAATGTCCTACCAGTCTGGAAGCTGAGACCCACAATGACTGCTTCAACTGCCTTCATGATAGTCAGAAAAAAAATTGTTCCCATGCACCCATTCCATCAGGAAAATCTTCTCTTGTAGTGGGGTAGACATCTCTCTAACTTATCAACAGGTAAGAGACCCTTCAGTTACCCTCAACTTGGTTTAGATCCTCTGCCAAAAGGGAGTGTGTTCACTGGGGTGTGGTTGCTGCTACACCTTCTTGGAGCCACAGGTGAGAGCTGGCTAGCAGGTGGACCCCCACGGTGAATGAACAACTCTGAAAAGAATTCAGCACCCTCACACCAGAAGAGCTGGGCCTCTCAAATACCCCACCTGGTACAGGTGTAGATA